>NC_091741.1:72536362-72836362 GCF_043380555.1 Nothobranchius furzeri | reverse complement strand
CAGTGACCAGCAGAGCATAAAGGCTGCTGTTGTGTTCAGAGTTTCTGGTTGTGGCTTCCTATTGGCTTAGTCAGTAACGACCTGCAGAGGAAATCAGCCCAGGTTGTTTCATAACCCCAATGAAATGGCTTCACTGTCTAAAATCCAGCCTTCATGCACCAATACAAAGGTTTCAAGTCAAACATTTCTATCAACAAAAAGATGTATTAGTTATATAATTTGTGTTTTACAGCTTTGTAGTCTGAACATTTTATACATTTTACTTTTAATACGTTGAGAAAATAATGGATTTAAATTAAATAATTAGCTATGAGGTCTTCAATATTTAGATTGGTTATTTTTAGTTTGGTAAATTTAAAAAAGAACAATAATAATTGTCATATTTTAAATGACTAAAAATAAATTAATGTAATTGGTTCAAGCTTAACTTATGAAATGCCAACTTCATGAGTCATCTTATTATAACCCATAATATTCTAGACTGGAAGTCTAGACGGACTGTGGCCAAAGCAAAAGCTATGCTCCATATCAGTAAGACTACCATTGGCCTAATCAGTTTTGTGGCCCAATCACAGCACTCTCTTGGTTTTGTGGGCCAATCACAGTGCTCTATCAGTTTTATGGGCCAATCACAGCGCTCTCAGGTTTGTGGGCCAATCACAGCACTCTATCAGTTTGGTAGGTGGGATAATGCAACAGAGCGAAACAACAAAGATGGCAATGGCTCATTTGAAACAGCTTTGACATCCACTTTGGAGGATTTAAACTTGAATTTTTCTTTTGTCAAGAGCAGATACAGGTACCTAAGTTTATTTAGAAAAAGCATGTATTTGTGTCTTCTACAACAGTGTATGGCATCCCTACTGGTGACAATGTCACATTGTTCGTTGTCCAATAGCATGTGGAGATACAGTAATTTGAAAAACAACTACGGATTCGGCCTCACGCCTGAGCTCTGTTTATGGGTCATGGCTAGACTATATATTCACATAAACAGGATGACTTGCCAGGCTAATAATAATCGTCTACAACCAGTTGACCTTAGTTACTGCCAGAATGGCTGTAAGTGACTCAGCTGAATAGATAATCGGTTTAAAGTGTGCTACTAGCTGTGTAGTAGCATAGATCAGAGGCAGAAATTAAGCCCCTTCTAGTAAAGTTGTTACTTTCCTCAATTTTTTGTTTCATTGTCGAAGTTTTTCTCTTTCCCTTAAGCTGCCATTTGGGTTGTCATGAGTCAACAAGTTTGACCTCCAAACGGAGAGGCTGTCGATGGTTTGTTTTTCGTTATTTGCTTTGCTTTTGTGACTGGCTACAAGCCACCGACAGGAGCTCGGAGCTAGCTCTCCATCACCAGAAAGGAGCCAGTGCAATGCATCAGCCTTGTGCTCACTATATATTAAAAGCCCCATTCCCACCTGTACCGGGTCGGCCCGGGCCGGGTAGCGTAGGTTGTTTACATATCTGGGTGGCCTGGAATTTTCCCGGGCCAACCAAGGCTCATTCTCGGCCCTCTTCCCGAGGGGTACTGCTTCGGGCCGACCAGGGCCAACACGCCCACTGCTGACAGCAAATTCACACCTTCCATTAGAGCAAGCCTCTGATTGGTGGGTAGAATCAGCCCATTCACACCTTCCATTAGAGCAAGCCTCTGATTGGTGGGTAGAATCAGCCCATTCACACCTTCCATTAGAGCAAGCCTCTGATTGGTGGGTAGAATCAGCCCACATGGGCTTAAGACAAGGATGTGTGGAATCAACCGGGCCAGGCTGGGGCCGACTGGGGCTACCCGGCCCGGGCCGACCCGGTACAGATGGGAATGGCCCATAAGTGACTGCTGACATAATTTATGAACAGAATAAAAAAATGCATAGCAATGCAGTCAGGGGCGTAGCACCAAATTCTGGGCCCTGTACACTCTCAATCTCATTGGGCCCCATTCGGCACACGAACATAAAAGTGGTTTTATTTGTACGAATAAATAAATAAGGCATAAGTAAGGTTTTATGCAACAGTCAGTTATATATGGATTTTTGCCAGCTATTTCTCATACTTAAAGGGATATTCCACCCATAAGTACAATTGTGCCTCGTGCTCTGGGAACTTCCTGTACATTTTTTGCCACTTGATGTCAGACAACCGGAGTCCCTCTTTGCTGTTCAGTGAACTTTTAGATGGCCTTGTTTGCTCATGAGAGAACAGAACACATGGGATGCAGAACAGAGCCTTTACACTCTCACTATATATCAACCAGTCCCTCCTGATCTTTTCCCGCCCATTGGTTGACTTAACATTTTGGTAGTTAGGGAATTCTTTGCCTTCCTTGTCTTTGGGTGCCACTTTGGTCGAGTCTACAATTTCTCTAGACAGTCTGAAAACTAGACTCTCTCTCTCCTGAGCAGTTAGCTTTTCTGGCCACAGTCCTGGGTCATCTGACAATTCCTCAGCATTTCCCTGTCTTGGTCCTTCCTGTTCTCTCTCCCCTGCCTCCTCACTTTTACACACATCTACAAATATGAAACACATGTGCAGTATGTTAGCCTAAATCTGTCTATAGTTTTACATGTAAATATACATCATACCTAGAAACAGTACTGGCAGCTACTTATTTCAGTTCAAACTACTGTTACACAAAATTGCTGTAAATAACCTGAGGTTGCCTCAATGAGCAGCTCACCTGGTCTCACTTCCTCACAACCTTCCTTGACTTCAGCATCTGATGTTGAATTCTCTACATCTACAAGAATAAATAACTGGGATTAGCTTCTTTACAGACAAATATGTCAACCTGACTTTTAAGGCAAGATCCCATTGTAAGTTGTAAGCCAATTTGATGCATAACTGCTAAAAATATTTAAAAAATATGGCCAAACATTGATTATTATGTTGACAGATTGTCTTTAAAATGGAGGTCATTTATGTTTAACAATGAGCTGAGGTTGCCATCAAAATAGAACGGGTAAGTGTAAACCATAAGGTTTAGCTGTCTTTATGCTTACAGCCACAAAGTTGGCAGCTAGCTGCCAAAGCTAAATAATTGAATGGGACTTTGCACAACAACAACAAGTAGCAAAGTAGCTCACCTGTTGGAAAGAAAGCAGTCAACAGCTGTTGCCTCTTTTCTTGCCTTCTTTCCTTTCCTTCTCAGTTTTTTTTTCTGATGGCCTGATTGGTGCTTTTTGGGCAACATGATAATGCCTCAAGCCTACTCTGGTCTGGCTGGCCTGCCTGGGCTTGCCACTTGCAGCCTGTCGCCGCTACTGAGCGGAATAAACCATTTTACGTCTCCTGGGGGGGGGGGGGGGGGGGGCTCCTCCTTTGGGGAAAACGAACACCGACATAAAGACTGGTTCTATTTTCCCATCTTATGTTGGCAACAACAATATAATGAAACAAATTGACACAAAGGGGGTCCAATGTTTTCTAAATAAAAACGGGGGAGGGAATCATGGGCACCTCTCCCCTCTTGGGCCCTGGGTAGTCAGGTCCACTTTTCCCCCCAGTACTACGCCCCTGAATGCAGTCAAAATACAAGGATCTGCAGAATATTTGGCTTGCCATAAGTTAGTGCTCTTTGTCATGGGCCCGTCTAACTTACGTAAACTTACATAAATTTCTGTACATTATCCATTTTTCTTGCCTCCACTTTGTTGCATCAGGGGGCCAGTTTACTGATGGGTTGTCTTTGGGAGATGTTTGAGATCCTCAAATTATGATTAACTTTATGACTACAAAATGTATTTTTGATGCCCTGTTTGTTTTTACTGGCTTTTATTATTATAATAAAGCACGAACAGTCAGCAGGAAACAGCCTTGTTGGTACTTCTTACAGAACAGCTCATAAACTCGGCCAGATGGACATGTGTGTTGTGTTTGTACTTCAGAAGATCTACAGATGTATTTTCTCCTTTTTTAATCAAATCTGAGCTGTGCGTAGCAGCAACCAAATAAATATTAACTGTTGAATGATAAGACTGAGGAACTCTGGGGCTGAAGCGACTGTACTATGGTGTTTGTTCCTGTTTATGGATGTTGCTCAGAAACTTGAACCAATCACATTGTTCAACATGTGGCATCCTTCTTGCTCCCCTTCTTCATTTGTAAACAGGCATCAGGGATGCATAGCCTCATTGTTTTGCATCATTATTACTGACAGGCCTAAATGACTTGAATGATGGGAAGCCCTTATACGAAATTAACCTGGCCCTTTGTGTTTACCCTGTCCAAATCATGCTGCTCATTGGCTCAAAGCGAGGTGGGGGGTGGGGGCATCTCACATCCTGACATCTGCAAAGCACCTGTTCAGAGATGAGCATGCTGCAAGCCTTGAGCATGTTCAAACCACCATCTCCTTTCATTGCAGTCTCCTGTTTAGAAAAATGTTGTGATGGTCATATGTTATAACAATCTCCACCCTTTGCTGTGTTTTTTTTTTCTGTCTCTGCTGTGTGCGTGGACAGCATCTGTTCGGTGTGATGTTGTTGGTACAGGCCAGTTTCAAAGAAGTGCAGATTTTATTTAATTTAATTTTTTTGTCAAACTCTTAAGTACCTTCTAGCTGGCTCACCATAATATGTAGGGATAGCATACATATGTATTTTGGGTGCTTTTAAAGCTCAGTATACTACACTACATTTGACCAATAAGATATGAATTCCTATATAAATATGGAAATCCAATCTGATTGATCTTTGAACGTTTAACCAGAAGATTTAGAATTCTTTGTTTATTCAGGGATTGTAAGACACTTTGTATCATTTCAGACAAAGTCAAGTTTATAAAAAGTAAGAAATTTATTTTCTAAACAATTAAAAACACGACTACGAGGATCACTTTATGTGATGAATGAATCTAAGTGGATGAAATGTGAGGTGTGATGATGTGTGGCTGTGATGTTATCAGAACCCTCAGATATGAAGATGCTGATTTTGTGGATAAGAAAATATCTATGTGCCGTGATGTTAATTATAACTTGCGTCATTGAGATATGGTGAATGTGTCTTGTCCAGTCAGTGTGCTGATTAAATATATGGGTCATATATTTCATTTCATCCTTGTTAATCTTTCAGTGTAATAAAAATATTCATTTCAACTTCAGTAATTTAAGCACAGATTAATCAAAACATTTCATTTAAACATATTGTCCATTTCATTATATGATTATATGATCAGTTACTCATATTGTTCATACGTCTTGTTCTGTGAATAAAAACCAGTCTTAGATAAGAGTGAGCTTGTGAGGGACCTTGGCCAAGCATCAGTATCTTTCTTGCAGACTGAAAGCCCCAGTTCAGACTTATGTCTCCAAATGGCCAGATACTGAAGAGATCAAACTGTAGATGGAAAAAATGACCATTCCTGAAGGCTACAACTCCTTGGTGCTTGTTTAGAGTTAATATCTGGAGAGAACCCAATGCAACATGACCACCACAATAAGCTGACCTTAGAGCACACAAAAATGTTTATGAAGAGCTTTCAACTTATTTTTGGTTGCTCATCTTCTCAAGTCGTAAATAATAGGTCACTATCATTTAAGGGCAGTAAAAGCAGTAGCCTGTTTTGGCTGATGTAATTCATGAGTCCTGTCCAAAGAGTTAAGGCAAGGCAGCTTTTTAGCACATTTCATACACAGAAGCAATTCAGTGTTCTTACAGGAAGTAATGAATCTACATTTTTATAATCAAACTTAACAGAATTTTTTTAAATCACACATGATGGAGATTAATTCTGCAGGTTTCAAGTCTGACTGGTCGCAGCAACAGACAGTCAGTGCACCCCAGGACAGCTGGGATTACAGTGCAGCTTATTACCACCAGTGTGTGAATGGGTGAATGACTGTTGTGTCTTAAAGAGCCTTGGGGGGCCCTAGGACTCTGAATAAATACAGACCATTTTACTATTATTTTCAATATTTAGCCAAAACAGCCAGACCAGTCATGAATTTGGTAGGTGGTACGTATTCCTTTAATTCACTATGAAGCCACGCTGCCGTTGAGGATGTTGGCCGAAAAGGCGGGAAATTTCCTAAAGAAAACATCTAACTTGGATGATAATTCTAAAACTGGTAGGGGTGTATATTGTTTGGCAATAGTGTAGCCTCCCCAGATTGGAAACATACTCATGTTTACATTTTCCAGTCGAGTCTCTGGGTTCTGTCTCTGAATTAACCAAATGTTTTGTAATAAGAGCAGTCCTAGGATTATTTATGTTGCTGTGTGTTACACAACATAACTCCACCTTTACTGAAGTGGAAGATAACTTATTATAATGTCAAGTGTACACATTAGTGTGTGATGCACAGAATCAGTCTGCACCCTGACAGCTTGTGTACCACTCAGCATGCTGCAGTATCCACGGTTCAGATTTGCCCCTGTCCGACTGACCCTTGTGTAACAGATCATGACATCATGGGTTGCTACAGAATCAAGGAACTATTGCATCAGTTGAGCTTGAATAAGTTGTTATTCTGAGAAAATGATCACTTTGGTACTTTGCTATTGGGAGGTTTCTATCTGACATAACAAATTGTTTTAACCTGTCAAATAACACCCCACCCCATCCAAAATAACAGGTTTGGAGACAAAGGGATTTAAAAGAGCTGTATTAAAACAACTTAAAAGCCTGTGAGAGTGTGCCAAAACACTTCAAATTAAAGTATGCTGGAGCAAACATAGTAGAGGCAGTAAATAAAGAACTAATTAAAAGTGTATTTATGTAAAAACAAAGTTATCTTATTAATTTTGAACTTCTTTTATGTTACATGTAAACAAAAATCCTTCAACTTCTCATCTTTATTTTGACAGAAATCTATGGGATGAAATGTGTTAAAAGCAGACACAAGTTAGTTCTGAAATAAACAGCTATACTTAAATAAATGAATTTTTATTATCTAAACTTTATGTTTTTAATGGGAATATAAATGGTATTTATGTTTATCTTCATGCATTTAGGTCATTCTTTTGTACTTTTACTAGACAGAGCCCTCAGCGGCGTGACGTTGGAGTGGATCAGCCTCCAGCTGATGCTGCTCACATGATTGGGTGGTGCTCAGTGGTTGGAGGGGTCTGTTTGACAGTTGAATGTCTGTGTCTGTTTCCTGTCCTAGATAACAGCAGTTTGCAGAGAGGCTGCCCTCTTGGCTCTACAGGAGGACATCAAAGCTCAGCACATCCAGGCCAGACACTTTGAAAGTGCCCTGAACTCCGTGAAGCCCCGAATCCCTGACTCTCTCATCCAGTCGTATATCAGCTATCAGCTGCAGCACAGTGGCCTGTGCTTCTTCTGACCTGCTATCAGTACCAATGTGTAATAATAATGTTGACCTCTGATGTAGATGAGTCTAGAACTATTTATATTTGGAATGCAAAATAAATCTGCCTGCCACTCGTTTGTTTGTTTTGTTTGCAGCTCTGAGTTCAGGGTCACTCTTAACGCTTACAGGTTTCCATTATCTCACTTATGTGTGTCAGATCCGTAAACTTTCAATATCAGACACAGATGACATGAGTAGCTTTCAAAAAATGATTTAATTTATTAAGGGAACTAAACTATTCAATCCAACCTGGTCCTATGTGAAAAAGTGATTGCCCTTCTTGTTAAACAATGAATGAACTGTGATATGTAGAAAGCTACATGATGTTCCACTATCCACACCCAGGAATCTGTCAGACAGCACAGAACTGGCCAAACAATCTCAAACAGCAACACATGGTGTCCTATCCTAAATGTAAGAACAACATAACTGTTTTTGTTGAGGTCTGTAGAAAGCTCCTTTCTTGTCTGGATCCTCTCCAGCTAACAGACCTTAATTTCCAAGTGCTTTACTTCTAGAGGAGGAAGACGGGTAACACTCTGTTACTGATATACTTCCAAAAATTACCATTATACAGTAGGTTGGTTTTAAATGTGTTCAAAAAGAAAAAGCATAAAAAATAGTTGTGTTTCCATTACCAGAACTTCAGGGTAAATTCTGGCACGGGAAAATGGACCTGGAGATATGATGTCCTGGTCCTCTCAACTATCCACAACAACATTAAACGTTTTCATCTGTCGAAGAATACAGGTCCTTCTAAAAAAATTAGCATATTGTGATAAAGTTCATTATTGTCTGTAATGTACTGATAAACATTAGACTTTCATATATATTAGATTCATTACACACAACTAAAGTCAAGCCTTTTATTGTTTCTAATATTGATGATTTTGGCATACAGCTCATGAAAACCCAAAATTCCTATCTCAAAACATTAGCATATTTCATCCGACCAATAAAAGAAAATTGTTTTTAATACCAAAAAAAAAGTCTACCGTCAAATAATCATGTTCAGTTATGCACTCAATACTTGGTCGGGGATCCTTTTGCAGAAATGACTGCTTCAATGCAGCGTGGCATGGAGGCAGTCAGCCTGTGGCACTGCTGAGGTGTTATGGAGGCCTTAAGCTTATCCAGAGCATTGGGTCTTGCATCTCAACTTTCTTTTCACAGTATCCCACAGATTGTCTATGGGGTTCAGTCAGGAGAGTTGGCAGGCCAATTGAGCACATTAATACCATGGTCAGTAAGCCATTTACCAGTGGTTTTGGCACTGTAAGCAGGTGCCAGGTCGTGCTGAAAAATGAAATCCTCATCTCCATAAAGCTTTTCAGCAGATGGAAGCATGAAGTGCTCCAAAATCTCCTGATAGCTAGCTGCATTGACCCTGCCCTTGATAAAACACAGTGGACCAACACCAGCAGCTGACATGGCACCCCAGACCATCACTGACTGTGGGTACCTGACACTGGACATCAGGCATTTTGGCATTTCCTTCTGCCCAGTCTTCCTCCAGACTGAGACCTTGATTTCCAAATGACATGCAAAATTTGCTTTCATCCAAAAAACCTTGGCGGTCTGATCCTCGGCTACAGAAGCTGGCTCTTGGCACATGGAATGTCACCTCTCTGGTGGGGAAGGAGCCTGAGGTCTAGTCCACACTTAGCCGGGTTTTTTTTTAACGAATATCCGCCCCTCCAAAAACTTGCATCCACACCACCTTGTTTAAAAAAAACTGTCCACACGTATCCGGATAAATACGTTGTTAAGGACATGCCAGACCTGTAGGCTGCAGTACTTCCCCCGAATTGTATCCAGTCAGCGTAACTTTTCGTCTTCCTGCTTACGTTCAACAAAACATGAAACATGGCGCCCAACTCATTCGTCTGTGGTCTTCCGCAAGGAGCAGTAATTCCACTTGCAAAAACAAACAAGCAAAAAGCGCTTGAACAATTGATAAAGCGAGCGCAGCTCTGAGGGCATCCATGCTGTCGGCTAGTGTAAACACAGATCGCACACGTGATGTCAGCATTTTTTGTCGCGGAAAGTGACGTTGTGGACCTTAAAACTCCGGTTTTGTCTGTCCACACGCAGACACCCAAAACGGAGAAAACACCCTGAAGTTCTGGTAATGGAAACACACCTAATGATACAAGCAAGACAATGTGACCCACTGGTAACTCCTCATGGTCATCATCAGTCTAAAGGGCCTTGAATCCTCCAAGACATTAGTATTCATCCTTAGCTTGGCTTTCCCCATGTGGTGGCATGGTACATTTCAATTGGATCAGAACGTGGAAACGTGTCAAGATCCATGTGAGTCACAAATCTTATCCTAAATGAACAAGATGTAAAAGTCAAGGGTGTTGCTGCATCTAGTCCGATTGTATAACGAACACACACTCCGGGATACTTTCTGTACTGGACAGATAAACAATGGAGGCATGACCTAAGCCATGCCCCAGATCTAAATTATTCAACCGAGCCTGGAACAACAAAGCCTCATGTGCCAAAAACATGGTGGCATGTCTGAGGTTGCTTTGCTACATCAGGACCTGGCTACTCATCATACATACAGCAGTGTGGAAAATGTAACTATAACTTTTAAGCTCATGTACAGGAGAAACTCGAAGAATTAGATTATTATTATTGTTAGTGGCATTTTACCTGTGAGCTTCCTTCAAACTGGGAGCGTTTCAGACACAAAATGGCAGCAAACATGTTCTGGTCCCACGAGGAAACAAAAATGCGGGAGAATTGAAACATCGCATGTGATTTCAGGAGTTCATAACAAGCAAGGAGAGAAATGGCAGCATGTATCCAACAAGGTCTGTTGATTATTTTCTGTTCTGTATACATCAGCTACAGAGGTTTTAAATGTGTGGTTTACTCATTTATTCAATACATTTGCAGTGTTGTCTAGTGTAAATTAATGCTTTATGAGTCATTAAAAAAGCTATGATGCTCCTGTTCTGAGATACAGAAGTTTGCTGGTGCAGAGGTGGGCTGAAAACAGCAGGATTGCTCATTATTATTAATGATATGCACACACCTCGCTTCTGATTGGCTAACAGAATGTGTTCAGCCACGTTGAAAAGTCACTATCACCAAGATTCTCTCCACTCTTTCTCCTCAGTGCAAAACTCATTTTAAACAGACTGCTTGTGGGCGGGCACAAGCCAATATGGGTGAGGTATGCAAATTCACAATGTGACATAGATATGTGAGGATTTTCAAACCCTAGCATTTCACCAGAAGCTAATGCAGGACACACAGGCATTGAAGACTATTATGTTCAGCCTGCATGAAAAACTCAATGTGACTGATTATAATCAGAAATAATCATTACTTTTTTCAGTCAACCACACCTTTAAAGGTAATGACATATTTTTTGGAAATCTGAATGTGACTTTTATTTTGAAATTTACACTGCTTTTGCATTTGACTTTCTGTCGGTCTGATCTTAACTGTGGAGTTTGGTGTGTTTTGGAAGCGTGGTGGGTAAAATAATAAACTGGAAACGCAACCGCTCCTGGAATGCTTCCAAGACGTTACGCTTCACCGCTGGTGGAAACGAATCTATCCACTATAACGGCAACTAACTGCTGCATACGCCGTTCCATCAACATAATGTGATGTTTATGCGTGCTGTGGAAAGGTCCAGTAAGTTGAATTACTTAAATAAATGGACTTTTGCACCAGAATTCTAACGTTCAAGCTTCACCTGATTGACAAGATTATTCTAACCCATATGTATCAAGTTGTTTTTGATTATTTTCACAGAGGACATAATAGGGAAACCCTAGGAAGTAACAACGTTCGATTTAAAGTTTACAACAGAGATTATTTGTTTAAATTTCTTCCTTCAAAATAATCTCATAATTTACTTCATATTGACATCCAGTCTTCTGAATGAGAAAGATCTGCTGGTGAAGAAAACGCTGAATAACTGTTATAGATCAAAACTAAGTGATGATCTCTTATGAAATAAACAGCACACGTTCATGGTGTCCTTTATAACTAATTATGGATTTACACTATACTTTGTGAGAACTCTTGATGGTTTTACTCATTGAAGAGCTGCTGCCTGCTGCTCAAAGTTCATGGAGAAATCATCAACAGTCTCAGCTGGTGGATCCACCACCTCCTTACATGAAAAATTGGCTAATTGCTGTAATCGTGAGATTTCCGTCCGCACTTCCGACCACGAGCGGGGATCCTGGCGGCCATCTGTCGCAGGATTTGTTTCATCGCCAAGAGGCGGGATTCTTGGTTCACTCCTTTCTGCTTCACGTTTGCACTCGCCTCAAAGTCTATTTGGTTCTCTTTTTTTTTTTTTTTTTTTTTTTTTTTTTTTGCGCATTTACTGACCCGAAATGGTCCCGGGGGTCATTCACTATTGATTTTTCCATTTGAATGGGATAAATTGACTTTGTATTGAGCTTCCTTTCTCATGGATCCGGATGTGGCGCATCCGCGACACCAATCAAACCAGACAGTCAGGAACAGAGGAGGAGGAGGAGGTTTGAAGCAGGAGTGTGGGCGGGGGAGGAGGGGGAGAGTTTTTTCCCCCTGGCTGCAGGGCTGCTTTTTTTGTTAAGGTGGTCCGAAACTAACCTCTGCAAAAGTGACGCACATGACAGCATACAGTGATGCGTAACTTCCATGTCAGACTCACATCCGCGCAATCTGGCTACCACCACATATTTTATTTTCTCAGATGCTACACACACAGGCGTAATGGGAACATTCCACAGAGGACAGAAGACATCCTGTTGATGTTTCCTCCCCACACACGTCTTCAGACTGAGCTGTCCAAAACAGGGTTCAAAAACAGGACCTCGCGTTTGCTTCGGATTTAATAAATCTATCATGAAACTTTGTGGTGGCAATGGTTATGTCATGGATCCTAAAATGACTTAAATGGATATGAATGTAATTAATCTTTTTGTACATACTTTTTGTTTTTACATATTGTTTTTAAACCGGTTTCCTATTATCAGTGTTTTTATTATTATTGGCATTTTAAATGCATTTTTAATCCACAGGTTTGATCAAATTTTGATTGGTAAAGCTGATAAACTTTTCCAGATTATCATTCATTCTTAAAAAATCAGTTTGGAGTAACTTAAATTTGTATTTTTCAGTTCAAAACTTTTCTTGAGAATCGACTCTTGGCCTGCTGCACCAAGCTGACACCTCAGAACAGCTCTCCTCAAATTTGACCCTGCACAAACATAATCCAAATTGTGTTGTTTTTAATCCAGCGGTTATTATCGAATACAATACAGCTGTGATGATTTGTCAAGTCTAATTTGACTTATTTGAGCTTTAATTCTGAGTATTTAAAACTATTCTCAGAAAAAACGCACGCCAAAAAAAACTCGTTCAAAACTTGTTTTACTGGAAAGTCATATTTTTACTAGTTGTTTATATGGAAATTTAACTACTTCCATGTTTTTTTATTTAAATTAGTCTGAAAAAAGAACTCAAAACAGGTTAGGTTTCTGCACTGATAGCAGCAGACCATCCATAGATGCATGAGTTTATTATATTAATATTAGTCCCAATAACCCTCTTCAGATCACCATAACTCACAAGAGCGGAAACAAGCCCCCCTCCTCGCACCGTCGCAAAGTGGAAAGCCGTTCCACCTTAACAAGTGCGCATATCTCTATCGGCCATGCTTCCACATCTGCCCAATGAATCAGGAGCGGATGCGATGTATCCTTTTTCAGGCGAGTGAATGGCCAATGGGAGTTGGTTAGTCGAGCAAACAGTGAGTGCTGCGTTCCCATTCATTCAGTGCTGAGCAGGCCCGCAGAGCTGGAGGGAGCGCACCGCCGACTAACCTAAAGGACGCACTTTTTAACTTCTTCGCCGCACATGAAGAGCGCAGATTCCCCGCAACAAGACCAGAAGGCGAACGCGGTTTTCCCAATAAGGAGGTGCAAACGTATGGATATAAACGCACACTTTCCCGGTGGTTTAAAATTTCCTGACAGTTTCTCCAGGACTTGTTGAAGCGGCGCGACTCGTTCTGGGGTCGGCCTCCGGAGTACGCAGCAGCTCCTCTGGTGACTCCTCTTTCCTCCGTGGATTTACACCGTTTCATCCTGGGACACATGCACGCTTGATCGGCAATGAACTATTTTTCAAACACCTAGAATAAGGGAATACCTCAAAAGGAATACGCTCGGGTTTGGAATAACAGACTAAATGTTATGCATTACACCTCCTAGCCTGCATTTGGACATTGCACCTTCCTATTTCGGATGGACTTTTGGTAACCTGGTTGGTTGATGGATTCCGCGATATGGGTGCTTGCATATAGGTAAGCATCTATTTTATCTTTCTTTTCCCGCTGTCGTTTTCTGATAAAAGCGCACGGAGCGAGCTGGAACCCATCGTATTGGTGACACAGTTGCGTTGCGCACTGAGTTTTACGGCTTTCCGCGTCATTTTTCGATGTTTTTTGGGGTATTTGGAACAAAACGCCCGCCAGCGGGTTGGATTCGTGGTGATTAGTTGACGGATTTCCATGCCCGTGTAGCTCCGTGGCTGCGCTGTAATAAACACCCCTCCCCCACGGCGGTTGTTTTCATTCATAAGTTCCCCTGTCTGTTTGGAAGCCTCCTCCAACGAATCCTGGTCTCCGGTTTTATAGGCTCTGGCTTGTATTCCCGCACTACTTCTGCTAAATGTGATCTGTGCGGATAGTCTCACGTGTGGTGCGCCAATCTGACGCAGAAAATGGGCAGCAAACCTCGGGCTTTTTTCCCGGTCGTGTAGCTTTTGGCCTCCTGCAGGTTGACTTTGCTTCAGAACATCCCCGAAGGCTTAAACTGGAGTTCCTGACCGTATTTAAGTGTAAACAGCGAACGTTGCGACACAGCGACTTCCCAAAAAATGCGCATTTTCTTTATTATTGCACGCCAGTGCGACATTCTGTTGTTTTAAAACTCAGCCTGTCTTTTGTCAGATCTTGATCTGACCCTAATATTTTTCTGAGCTGTGCTCCGGTCCTCGTTTTTTCCTGCACTTCTTTTCGAGCTTGTGACAGAATACTAAGTGAGGCAACTCATTTAGCTCCCTTGGATCGTGTCCTCATTTCGTTGCCGCGCAGCATTTAAATGTTAACTAGTCATACAAATGTAAATGAGGATGGGAAGTATTTGTAGGGCCTACTGAAGTTTAGATGTGTGCGTACTGGGAAGGAAAGGTACAAAAGGTCTTGTTAATGGTCAACTTTTTCTCCCTGGCTGCTTCCAAACTGAATCAAAATTGACATGTCTCTTCCGTCTTCCCCTTCTCCCCCTCTGCCTCCATTCCCCATCTCTTGACAGGTTTTCCAATGCATGTCCACGGTGAATGTCGGAAGTGGTGATCCCCCCAGATGGAGCTCCAAAGTCAACATGGCCCTGGCGGTTCATTAGTGGTGATCCAGCAGCCTTCCCTTGAGAGAGGGCAGAGGTTGGAGATTGAGCATGCAGCCATTCTGTCCCTGGAACAAATCAAGGCCATCCGCTCCAGTAACGAGTACACGGAGGGGCCATCGGTGGCTCGGAGGCCCCCTGTGCCCCGCATGGCCCCCAGGCCTCAGGACAAGCAGGAGAGGACTCATGAGGTCATCCTCGTCAATGTGAACAACAATTATGAGCGTCGGCCACCAGGTCATCATCACCTTGGGGGTGGCATGGTGGTTGTGTCTGGGGCACAACAGCAAGGTGGGCCTCGAGCACCTGGGCTCAGCCGCTCAACCAGCACCGGAAGTGCCGCCAGCTCGGGGAGCAACAGCAGTGCCTCCTCCGAGCAGGGACTCCTAACACACTCGCCACCCGCCAGGCCCGGCGTGAATCTACAGCACCACCACAGGGCAGACCGGCCTGTTCGGACTCAACCTAAACCCAAGAACCTTTCACATCCCCAACAGGGACTTCACTTCCACCAGCCTCCACTAGAGGCTCCACTAAAGCCCCAGGGCAAAGGAAAGTCAGACTTTTCTGGCTCGGGTGACTCAGTGGTGGCTGCTGCTGGACACCAGTTCATCTGTGAGTGCTGCGGGAAGTGTAAGTGCAGTGACTGTAGGGCTCCCAGGAGCCTGCCATCATGTTTGGCATGTAATGGTCAGTGCCTCTGCTCTGCTGAAAGTGCTCTTGAGCATGGCACGTGCATGTGCCTTGTTAAGGGCATCTTCTACCACTGCTCCAATGACGATGAGGGCGATTCGTGCGCTGACCACCCCTGCTCCCTGTCGCGCTCCCACTGCTGCTCTCGTTTCCTGTGCATGGGGTTAATGTCGGTACTCTTCCCTTGTCTGCTATGCTACCCACCTGTTAAGGGCTGTCTGAAGGCGTGCCAGGGTTGCTATGACCGGGTTAACCGACCCGGCTGTCGCTGCAAGAACTCCAACACTGTCTATTGTAAACTGGAGAGCTGGGCCCCACAGAGCCAGGAGAAGCCTTCCTGATCCCTTCCTGTGTTTTGTGACTGCGTGTGCACAGGAGACTCTAAGTGTGGGTCATGTGATGAGTATGGAAATGATGATGGTCACAAATTAATGTTTTTCAAACGTTCTAAGCACCTCCTACCCGACTCCTGTCCTGGCTGCAGAACAGAACGGAGCTAAGCAAAGGAAAACCACTCAATTATTTTTACTCTCTCTGGATCAGGACCGTGTTTTTACAGACCAGTGTTTGCCTTATTTGTTTCTCTGTCTGCCCTCGGCTCCTCATTAACATTATTTTTATATGCATATATGAAAACGATTTTCTTCCGTTTTAGGTAGGCAGTTTCATTTTTCTGGGCCTGCGCCCACTGGGGGCTGCCTCACACCAGATCTGTGAAGGACGATCTTTAAGGCGATTATGTAGCTGTTACCTGGTATTCATAGCAAGCAGGTTTGTTTCACTCACCAGCCACACTAAACCCGTGGTTCCTATACACTTGTGATGCATTAAAAAAGCACATCCATCTCGTAGTATTCTCCACTTGGATATGTTTCTCCTTTTTACCCATCTGAACTATTCAAATACATTCTGTGGCATTTTCCCATTGTTTTTTTAATGTGTAAATTGTATGCTCCATAAGAGATATTTTGGCTATTTTTTAAAAGAAAAAAATGTCTGCTAAACTTTTTTTTTGTTGTAAAAAATATTTATTATGTGAAGCTCTATTATTTTATGATATTTATTGCAAGAGACAGTCTTAAATTTACTCATGTCTGAATATAACAAAATATCAAATACTTACTTACTGAAAAATTAAAGGGTGGCACAAAGAAAACTATGTTAACTTTAATGCAGAAAATATATTAATTAATGAAAACCTAGCACTGTCTGGTGTCTTCATTGCTCCGGGGGAGAAGTTTCATTTTTGCACTTCCTTCAGGAATGAAAGATGCGAGTGGGGGCTGCTTTTTAAGCTAATTAAGGTCTAGTTTCTTGAGTTTGAGCTCAGTGGCAAACAGCAAATCACTGTTCCGTGTGTGTGTGTGTGTGTGTGTGTGTGTGTGTGTGTGTGTGTGTGTGTGTGTGTGTGTGTGTGTTCATGCTGGGTGTGGAATTTCTGGCAAAGAAAGAGAAAAAAAATGCAACTTGGAGAGAAACGGCTTGAAGCTCAGAAAGGCGAATGTTTACATTCTTGGAGGGTTTCTTTGCTGCGATTCTCCTCAGTAAGCCTGAAACTTAAACAGTACAGGTCATTGACATGATGAGCCCCAGAGCCGCTAGCATCAGCCGAGCTCCTGCATTTTCTTGAGTCGTGCTTTTAGAAAGCAGCTCTCCTTCAAATCCAACATGTCACCATGAAACTATGCACCGTAGCCTGTTCCCTGAGCTATATTGGGATATTCCCAAACTCCCAAATGGCCTTCATATTGCCGGGCTGAGAGTGTGACCATTACGAGTAGCTTGAGCCACCTGTTCAAAGATAATAAACCAAGGCTATCAATGCTTTGCTTTTACGGCATGGTTCCTGCACTAAAGGCAATGACGGGGGACAATCCAGCCCCCACTCAAACCCACATCTCCCCCATTTGGTCATTTCTTTTTGTCGGTGAATTTATCACTTTGGAAGTCCTCTGACCTTCCTACCCCCACAGTCACCAACTGACACACACTTCTCCACCTCCAGGCCCCCTCCCAAGGGATGAGATCATCACTTTGAAACTTGGTTGGTCAGCTAAAAATGCCAGGAGTTGGTTTGGGAAGTATCAGCTACACCCAGGAAATACTCAGGAACAAAGGAGGGGAAAATGTACCGCAGCTGGCCGCAGCCTCAAAATGTGTTGATGATCAGCGAGATGAGACGGCGGTGCCCTCAGGTGCTGCGTGCAACAGGCCTGGGATCTTTGGATTTAGAGCTCTGGTAAAAGACAAACAAGAATGTTGTTTTAGCTGACACAAGCCACAGCCCCGCAGTAAAGGCTTTTGCAGTTTCACACACAAATGGTTTTGTTTAAATAATCCACAGACACAAAGCTCATTTTATAAGCGGAACGGAAGTGGATTAGTGATTTGTCTATTTCCTGTCGTCTTTTAAATCTGTAATCTGAGCCCCATTTGCTCCTGGCTTTTTAATGAGAGCAAACAATAGAAGGCCTTTTTTCAGGTTTCACTGTGGCGTCTGTGCAGACGAGGAGGATGGAGGAGACCTAAACTGTACTCAGGAGGCGGTGAACAGGAAGACAGTGTTTACTTGATATTTTCCATCCTTTAGCAAGAAAGTGAAACACATTCTACTCCGTCTATTTCTAGAACTCACCTCAGTAGTCTTTGATGTCCCTCTAAGGTGTTTGATCAAATCAGACCAAGCGTCTAAGATAACGTTTTTAAGACTTATGAAGAGTTTCTCTCACTTTTCTCTCATCTAGCCACATGAAGGCTCCCATAACTGCATCACATTTGTAATCATCAGCGAATCGCTACGTAAAAAGCTGTAGAAATCTGAGTCAGTGTTAGGTAATTCAGTACAAACAGCCACGACCCCTCCCCTCCTCCTCTTTGCACTTGTTTCAGAAGTAAATTTAGCAACCCCACACACCCACGTAATGCTGTTTAGAGCTGTTAGGCTTGGCAGGTCCCTTTTCTGCAGCATTGGCTTTTTGGAGCCATACAAGAACAAACATGCATGACTACCAGCTGAGTCATGGTGGAACCTCCAACCCACACATCCTACCGGGGCAGTCCTGTTCTTAACCAGACCACTGCTACTGGCATGGCAGAGGTACAGCAGGATATAAACAGTCATGGTCTTCCACAGCGTTCATCACCATACAGGCCTGCTTCAGCTTCGCTCCGCCTGCTCATCTGGTTTTCATTATTTCCCCTCATGGCATATAAATAGAAATTAGCAATCAGGGGAGAACGTGAAGGCGGTGGAGTTTGGAAAGGAAGGGGGCTTTCTGTAGACTTCAGAGGGATGGTTAACGTTTGTGAACAATATTTTCTTAGATATTCTAATTTGGATGGTTTTGGTGGTAGAGCAACCCGTGAGGGGTGTTTTATTTTAAAAAATGACTAATCCAGAATTCTTGTTCAGCAACTGCAGGACTTTTTAGGACATGCCAAAAGTGTTTCAGTTTTTCTACTAATTCTAGAAAACTCACTTCTGGAGGTCAACTATTTTCACAGAGCCTTTTTTATTTGTAAAGAGAAAAAAAACAGGCACATTTAAATATTACCAGTTTAAAAAAGTATGCACACAGTGCTGACTTTATCTCAACATCCTAATTGTTTTTAATTTTCATTCGATTGTAGGATTTTTTTTCCAACCAGCGACTGAACATAAAACCTTCCAAAGTTGTTGAAAACAAATAATAATATAATAATAATAATGCATAGGTTTTATATAGCGCTTTTAACCACTACTCAAAGACACTTTACAATCAGAGAAGATTCAAACTGGGATACTTTTTTTTTGACAAGACAATCTTTGTACTTTTGTTGCCCAAGTCTCAGTGTCAGAAGATTAATATGAACAAACAGACTTAAAGTTAACAGAAGTATGAGTTCAGGAAGTCTAACCCTAATTTGTGCAATCTAAAACTTATCTGTGTGTGGATTCATCCCAAAACGTCAAAGATTAACGTTATCTTTTTCATCCTTCCCACATTATACAACAAATTTTATTCTAATGAAGCGGTATCCAATAATTAGTTGTTGTTTTTATAATTTGGAACAAACAGATTTGAAACAATGTCGGAATAACAGCGTGGTTGTCTAAAATCTGTTAAAAGGAACTAACAGAAAATAGCTTCAGATGCTGCTGTTTGATTTCTTTGTTTCTCAGATGGGCAGCGTGGCCGAGGACAGACGGCCCTTTTCCTCCGTGGGAGCCATAAAGAGTCGTTAGTGGAGTTTTATCAGGTGTCGAGGGCCATTCATGATGGAGGTGTTTCACTGGGCTTTCAGCTTTTGCTTCTGGGCACACCCACAGGAACTTACACACACACACACACACACACACACACACACACACACACACACACACACACACACACACACACACACACACACACACACACACACACACACACACACACACACACTCCGTGTGTATGCAGCTACTGGCCATCTGATACCACATTCCCCTCCGAGCCCTCTTCCTGTCTCTTGCCTTTGTCTGCCATTTACCAAACAAAGGCCAGCTGGAGGGAATGATGATCATCACAAGAGGGGGTGAGGCCCACGGATCAATATAGCACACCACCCTCAGCAATCACTCAGCGAGATCCTTTTGTAATTAATGGCTGCTCCATATTTGTTTTTGATCAGCGGCTCCTGTTTCATCAGCATGATTGACTCATCTGTATTCAGACTGTCTGCTAACGTGCCACATTTGCTTTTGCCAGTTGTCACTAGTTCAAACGGTGTCTAGCTGCTGGATCGGATCCCTAAATATGCTCAGAATGGTCAAAATGTTTGGAATATAGTGCAGAACCTACCTGATCTACAGATCAATTTGGGAAAACGAGTAAAGTCTTTTGTATCCGTGCTGAGGGTTAATTCTGATACATACATGCAGGAACCCCCCCCCCCCCACACACACACACACACACACACAGACCGTCTCTGTCAAACAAAACCACGTCCCTGTTCCTCTTCTACCAGCCCCAGGGGGCAGTTTTGTGTGTTTGCTGCATTCCAGGCCCCATGCAACCACTTCTCTTCTAATTTCTCCTTTGATTTCACAACCAACAACGACAAACAGCCTTCACACATGCACATTAGGCACACCTGGCAATAAACCGTAGATAGATGACGGATGAAGAGATGTGAATGACCTGTATTTGATATAGCACCTTCTAGATTCCTGGAACCCCAAGGTACTTTACAACACGCAGTCATTCACCCATTCACACACTGGTGGTGATGAGCTACATTGTAGCTACAGCTGCCCTGGGGCGCACTGACAGGGGTGAGTCTGGCGTACACAGGCGCCACTGGTCCCTCCGACCACCACCAGCAGGTTTGGCGGGTAAAGTGTCTTGCAACGACACAAGGACACAACGACAGACTGAGTGGGGCTTGAACCTGCAACCTTCCGATTATGGGGCGAGCACTTAACTCTTTTGACGCCATCGTCCCATCTCTCTCTCTCTCTCTCTCTCTCTCTCTCTCTCTCTTCATATATATATCTATATATATATAGAGAGAGAGATATTTGTGAGGAAGCTTAAACCTTTTCATCTCCCCCCCCCCCCCCCCCCCCCCCCCAATTCCCTCTTTTTCTGAGATTAGACTGTGCATCCAGACAGATGGTTCCCGTCTGCTGGGTTTTTTCAATTCACTTCCTCTCCTCACAGACACCCCCCGCCCCCCTCCTTCTTCTTTTGCTCCATTCCCTCTCATTCCGTCCCGCCCCCTCTCCCTCTCTCTCTCTCTCTCTCTCTCCCTCCTGCCTCCCTTCAACGGCTCCTCTGTTATGTGGCTGGAAATAATCTTTTATTGCCCAGTTGTTCGGAAGTGACCTCCTGCCCTTGATTAGATAGGGCCAAGTCCTATCACACGATTGTATTCGAGCTGGCGGGACGACCCCCCCCCCCCACACACACACACACACACACACACACAACTCAACCCTCCCAGACCAGGCACCATCCTTCCCCCAACCCCATGTTCCCTCTCTTCCTGCCAGGGACTTGGTGATCCTGTGTGAGGGGACAACAATGGGGGGCTTTAGTCTCGTCCGGCTCTTCTCGGCTGGGGAGCAACAGGGTGGGGGTCATGAGGGACTTTCTTTTTTTCCCCATCAGTCAGCTAGTCACAGAGTGGAAGTTCCATCCCCTTCACCCCCACCAAAGCTGCCGTCCCATCCCCAGCACCATGGTTAACCTCCCAGTTGCCGGATGCTCACCCCTTCGACTCTCAAAGCCTCCTCCACCTTCCCTTCCTGATGACCCCCGTCGCCCTTCAGGGCCTGCTCAGACACAGATAGATCGGCTTTAATCTCCAACACTATCAGTAGACCTTTGAGTGAGCTGTGTGGTCCACCAACAGGTGGGCTCACAGAGGTATTTTGGCCTTTTGTGGAGATTCAGATCAGGCTGGTTTTGATCCTGTTAAAGACCGTGTACTCTACAAATACGCAACTCTGATCCGAGGAGCTTTAGGGTCCACATTTGTTCCGTCATTTTGTTTTTAGCTGGCCTGGGATCAGAGTTTAGGCCCAATTTATTTATTTATTCTGATGAAAAGATTTGCGATAGAAGGAAGTCACTTCCTGTTTTGAGATTCTTTTTCAATGTGTACAATTCATGTTAAATTAAAAGGCATGGATATGTTTCTGTAGATTTATTTAACACATAAAAACTATGTATTTCAAATACTGAGCATAGATGTAGGAGTTAGTGGCAGCCCTCCATGTTTATTTGGTGTGACCTACACGTTCTGCTTTCCAATCAGAGACGTAACATGAGCTCCCAGTTGGGATCTATTTCCTCTGTGGTTTGGTTCTGCAATTATAGATCTTCTCAAACTAGTTTAATTGATCTATAAACATGGCGGAGCAACGCAACTACCATTGCCATTATAGGCATAAACCTCCTAAAAGTCACTTAAACTTTTTTAGTGTGACTGCTTTTCTCTGTCAGCTTTACCACAGCACAACAACAATCTCTTTCATTTATTCTCCTCCTCCCAGGCTTGTTTGTCTCCTTGTCCTCTGGAGCTGTAAACCCAAAACAAACCCTTGGTGTCCAGTTTCAGTTGGGGAGTGAAGGCCAGGCTGCGTGAATAAGGCAAGAATAGACAGGAAGACGACTGATTACATCTGTAAATGAGCTGACCTCGTGTCACTCCCTCCTCTTCTTTTAGATTACTTTTATTTATTGCAAAACTGAACCGTTTTCAAACTGAAACATGTTTAAAATCCCAGTTTTAGAAAAATATTAATTTAGAGCAGCAACACTAAACAAGTCCAGATTTTTTGGTCAGTTTTGTATTAAAAAGCTGGCTTAAATATAAAAAAAATTACCATGTAAAGGTTTTCTACAATGGTAAGCGAATCATACTTGATGAAGACATTGATGGCATCTGGTTCACAGGGCTCCTGCATTCCTTCTTTACCCCACTTCAAGGGTGTTAAACACCAGATTCAGAGCAGGGGTCCTGAACAGGAACCTCATAAGCATTGGGCTCCTCAGCCTCCCTTTTAAACCCCCGAGGGGAGGTGGGTGGGGGTCTCCAGATCAAAGTAGAAGGACTAAGAAATGACTTATCTGCTGTTGATTTTAGGTTTTAGATCAAGCTCTGGTACTAGAAATGTGTTAAGGAATTACAGGCTTGGATATTTGGACCCCACTCCACCTTCTTTTTCCTTTCACCCTTTTCTTTGAGGGTATTTGTGAACAGTTCTGAGACACGCTATGGTGAGAGTAAAGGTGTTACACGTCAAATAAAACAACTAATCAACTGTGTTTGAAAAATAGTTTTGATGATGAAACTCAGGGTTGATGTTTCTTTCGGAAATTTAGCTTCCTGCTTGTCAAAAGACTCAACATCATCCAATAATTTCTGTTTCCACTCTTCTTAGACCTTTACATTTCAATTTTGAACTCTGCAAGAGGTGTGATTCTATCTCCGTCTCCCACAACGATGGTATTATACCAAAGGGGAAATTGGAAATTAAGGGCAGGCACTTTCTCAGCTGTGGACCTTATTAAGTACAGCTCCCTATAATAGAGCCCAGCTTGACATCTCCAGACCACACCTCTTCACAGAAAAGACCTGTCCATCACAGGTTTGAGTGAGATCCTGACGGGGTTTACCGTGGTGTGACTGGCACCTCACTGGATGTGAAAAAGCTCCAAGAGAAGTAAGTCAGCCAGTTGCTGAAGCCTAACAGGACCTGTTTCTCAGATATCCAAAGTCTTAAGTCAGGATCTGAGGGCACTGACTCTTGTCAGCAAACTGCAGACAACACGTGTTGAAACTTTCTTTTGAAACATGGCTGATGGTTTTCAGTTGCCTGGCATAAGTTGCAGTCGCAGAACAAATGTTCTCTCAGAATTGCCACACAGCTGTCATGTGATTTAGAGACCTGTCTCAGTTGGGTCTCGTTATCTGTGAATTTTAAGTGAGACAAATGTCAGACAACATTGTTAGAAGTTGGGGACTAAACTGCAAAGAAAACCAGGATACATTTAAACAATCTGGATTGTGCCTGACCACTGATCATTCTTGCTCTCCTGATATTAACTGCCTGGCTGCTCATCTTGAGCCAGGTTCTGTTGGAGGTCTGTTCCTGTTTAAGGGGCATGTCTTCTCCACCTACGTGCTTGCTTAAAGCTAATTTATACTTCTCCATTTACGTCGGTGCGGAGAAACATAACGCCATTATTTGTCGTCGCAGGAGCTATTCAATAGGCTTGCCACTTTTCTAAATATCCGTCAAAAGCGATGGAGACAGCTAGCCTGTGATATACGTCAGGATGTCGCTTCCTGTAACTCCGTCAACAGCACCGCCATTCCATCTCAGCAAAATAAAACTGAAACCGAACACATCTAGGGAGAGACCCGGAGCAGGTTGAATAACGCTTCGCGGATGATCAACAATCGGATGATATAAAATGTTTATACACCTGCGGCTGAAGGAGCACAACAATAAGCAGCAAACTTTTTGTGTCAGGAAATGACGGGAAACGTGACTTAAGCGGTGGTGACTGGAGGAAGAGGTGGAGAACAAATTTGTCCATGCTAAAGTCTCTGAAATACATAAACACAATATAAACACACTAGAGACGTAACTGCATTGGTGGCAAGATGCACCAGAAAAGCACTACACCCTCTGCCGTCCTGGCGAGGAATTGATTCACAACACCAGTGATGTATAAATGGAAAACATCTCTGTCAATACCTGTGCGTTGGGGGTTGGGGGTGTGCTGCTGACAGAAACATAGAAACTAAGCCTTAGTATGGGGACTGCTGTAAAGTCTCTGACACAACAAGTCAGCGACTCGATACCATCTGCTGGATTTTCTAACACAGGAAACTTTTAACTAAATGATAAATGACACACTTGTATAGCACCTTTCAGAGTCAGAGGACTCCAAAGGGCTTTACACTACAGTGTATCACTCACGCAGACATTCACACACTGATGGTGATGAGCTACAGTGTAGCCACAGCTGCCCTGGGGGCACTGACAGCTAATTGGCATAATGAACTGAACTCAGTTAGGTAGGTTCAACTGGAATGTTTACTTTCGTGAAGAGCCTTGACATGACTCTTGTAATTCAGTGCCATGTAAATAAATTGAACAGAATTGTGATGAGAACGTTTCCATGACTTTCACAATAACCATGCCATGAATTAAACTTCAGCAAGTGTTGCACGTGCCATTCCAGTGTGGTTCCAACTAAATCTTTGCATTTTTTCTTGTATTCAACCAGTTGCCCTGTGGAATTGTGGCTTTATTTGTATAAATGAAGAGACTCAACATCTCTGTGAGTTTTGAACTCTTGTTGGACCTGAACCTCCAAAGTTAAAATCAGAAATCAAAATCCAGTTACACACCACGCAGATTTATTTGGCTTTTTTGTGCAACATGACATGATATCATTATAATTAGTAATGTCAACAATGCTAATCAAACAAAAACTGTAATATATTTGCTGCATTTGTGAACATGTCAAAGCTGTTTTATATTTTCATTGATTAGCTTCAACTTTGACATTGCTGGTTTCGCTGTTTTCTCTTTACTGTTTTTGTTCCTGCAGGCATCAGTGGAAAGCAGATGGAGAAAATCACTGTCATGCAGACAAGCTCATGCCTTTGTTTTTTTTTAAACCTGCATCTGTTCCAACGTCCTGCTCAGAGGATAGCCAGCTGTGGAAACCGTGTGAGAAGTTAAAAGCGAATCTCACACCATTACTCAAGAGGAATCAAAAGAGAGACACTTTGAACAAAATGAAAGCGAGAGAGAGGGAGAGCGATGGCGAGAGAATAAAAGTGAAACCAGCTGTTGGGGGGGGGGCTTCATCTACTGTATGGAACGGTGCAATGGTGAGGGCTCGCAAACACGTTGATGTTTTGATGCAATCAAATGCTTAATTTACCTTTACAGGAAGTCAGAAGAAGTCAACCAAGGCTGATTTTCATAAAGTGTGTGTGTGTGAGAGTGTTGGGCAGACAGCTTTCTTGTATTTACCCCTTTAAAACATATATAAGGTGTAGAAAGTCACAGACAACAAAGGCCTGCCTAATTCCTTCCTTTCCTGAGGGGGTAGAGAACTAAAGTGGGCCCACATCAAGCCTCCAGACGCACCCCCACTTTGCTGTACAGGTGCAACTTTAAAGATCTCTCACGACGGCAGACTGAACGCCTGCAGTCAGGGGGGGGGGGGGGAAATCCCCTCTGTGTTTTCCTCTTTACCCAGCACTCCTCTCTCTTATATGATCATTTAAAGGTCAGAGGGATGTTTAGTTGCATCTGATGCCAGCTCACCAGGACTCTGACATTTGCATTCCTCACTACTAGTAGTCTGCATGATGATAGTGATTTAGGGATATCACTGTCTCTGTGCAGGAGCTCTGGCTTTGTAGGAGGCATCAAAGAAGAGTTTTACTGTTTTGCATTAGCAAACACGCGCAGAGACGTATCAATCAAAGTGCAGGAATGCAAGGAGACACGACGAAAAAACATCGAAAGGATTATATTCAGGTTCATTAATCCGACTTTGGGACCGACTGTGCGTTGCAAAGGCTGCAGATGAATGGTATTGATCACAAATTCATTTCTCGATGGAAACTAAAGTGCAGACAGAGTGTCAACAAGGGAACCTTTTTGTTTGATGCAAGTTTTGTTACCTGAATGAACTTTGCAACCTCGGAGCAGTAAACAGACACAAATCACCACGCGTCTCTTCCTCATGAGTGGGGAGGTGCAGTCCGGTGATGTCAGTTACTGCTCTTAGGTATTCTCTTTGGACTTATGGCTTTTCTCTCACAATCCATGATTCAAGACGCTGATAGCAAAGTTGTCAGGATGTCATTAAAATGGTAATAAATCCTCCAGAGTAGATGAAACTGTAACTCATAATGCTAAAGGTTGCTGTCCTCTGTCTGCAGCAGACATGTTGAACTGCTATTGACCTCAATAGGTCTACAACAGATAAGATGTCTGTACCCCACCCCCCGAAAACTCACCGAGTTTCAAAAACATCCCAGAAGGTAAATAGTGTAACAAAGTAATTATTAAATTCCTCTTAACCTTCATTTTTTTTCTAGATTTTTGACTTTTTATTTGCAAATGCTGAAGCTGAAGGATCTTTTAAAACTGCTGTCTTCCACATAAATCACCTTAGGTCATGTGTGACATTCAGCTGCTTCTACTTGTTCCGATTCAGGGTTTCAGCTTAAAATTTCACACATGATGTGCATGTTTGAAAAATAATTTAATTTCTGCATTTCTGTCTGCTTATGTTATAAAACCCCTGTCAGGGTGCAAGAGACACAGGTATGTGGTTGCCATGGTGACCCTAAAGAGCCACAAGCGGCAGCACTGACCTTTCTTTTGATCTAGTCTCTTTAGACACCTTTTACACGTTTTACACCACAGCATAGACACCATTTTTGTATTTTCTTTCAGTTACGTGCTTAGTGAAGAGTGCTTTATGAATAACAATGACTTACACATAGGTTTCAAAAGTGGAGATTAACAGAAGAAAGTTGGAATATCTGTGTTTTGCTTCCTCAAGGTAAGTGCAGATTGTTCCTAATTATTATTGCTGTGATTGTTTTTAAAACAAATATGACCAAGTGATTTTTAAATCCTTATTTATAACATTCACATTTTAAAGTTTACATTAAATTTCAGATCTTGTTGACTCAACGTAGAGTTGACAGCCTTGAATGCTCAGTGGTCAGCTGTTCCTGAAGCAAAGGTCACGCTCCCTCCCTGCAGAGGAAGTGCACCGCTACCATCAATCTGCTCTGAAGGGCCTGAACCAGAAAGGAACTGAAGGTCGTGGGCGGGGTTAAAAGTTTACTGCACTGTAGGCTCCAAACATTACATTCAATACCTTCACACCCTGCTTTCGTCTTCATCTACATGACAATGACCCTGCTTGTTGACTTCCACTTCCACAGATGCCTGGTTTAGTTCTGCTGCCATTTATCATTTCTTCTTTGTCATAATGTCATGCCCCTTTTTTCCTTCTCTTCCTCCAATTTTACCAGCTTTGCAGTTTGATTCAGGAGAGGGGGAGGTCTGCGTACATGTTGAGCCTCTTAAAGCACAGTGAAGAAATAATGAGAGAATAAATGGAAGCTTTGATAACTTATTCTCAGAATTTTGAAGCAAAAATTAACTCTAAGAAACCTTATTATTAGATTTGAATTTTTAGATATTAGAATCTGATGTTTGTTTCTTTCACCTAAAATTAAGATTTGTTGTCATGTTAAAAAATCATTTTGTTTCTGAATTATGAAAAAATAGCCAAAAAAATATGGATATTTTTTCAGTGAGATGCTGATTTTAGTGGAAAATTCATTAAAAACAAACATAAATAGATCTAAAAAATATTACTGGTACTTTTACTGTCATTCTGTTGTGGAAAACATTCAATGAAAACTCTGAAAAGCTGCTTAAACCTGCATGTTTTTATTATGGTGGGCCTATCTGTATTATTAAAATGATGAGAGCCACTACAGAAGGCCCAAAGAGTTATGTTGTGGTAACTTGAGAGGAACTGTGGAATAGTAAATTTTTTGCTGTATGCTTGTTCATGTTGCATTCAAATAAAATAAATACAAGAAATATATGATAAGAATTATTTTATGTATATGTAACAGTGATGTTATGGCTAAAAGGCAGAATATACGTTTTTTATTTCTCATTACACTGGAACTTCACGTTGTCCCACATTTGGCAAGTTGGGATCTGGTCACCCTATCAAAAGCAGGTTTTCCAGTAATTAGACAGGTCCATGATAAACACAATGGAGGCTAACACAGACAAGGTCTGTTTCTCCAAACTCCAAACACCCTCTAGGACCTATTATTGAGATAATAATTGTTCTCCTTAGAAGCCCGACTCAAGAAACTATTAAGACCATTTCAAAATAAAATGGTTTGAAATGCTATTTCATTTTACATTTTAAAACAAACAAAAAAAGTTTTGTGTCATTTACGAATTATTTTATAGAGAATACACATTAATAATTCACATTAGTTATGACTTCACACCAATGAATACACTGTAAACACAAATGCAACAAAGCTGTAACATTCTTCTGAGAAGACCCAAAAAACTTCTAAATCACACTTTTCTGCTGCAGTGGTTGAAATAATAGTAAAAAAAAACAACAAGCGTCCCTTTTGATTTTTCCATATGTGTATTTTGTGACGCTCTGAAAAGTGGGTCAGAGCAGCTGAGGAGCTCGCCGCCAGTCACTTCTGGACGCTTCAAGTCGCGTCACATAAACAATGGCACTTCATGGGTTGGGGCTCGTCTTCCTTCCTGTCTGGCTTCCTGTCAATCGTTCTGCCTGAGCTGGTAAAGTGAATGCTCCACCAACACACACACACACACACACACACACACACACACACACACACACACACACACACACACACACACACACACACACACACACACACACACACACACACACACACACACGAGTTTTCTTCATGGTTGATGGAAATGATAATTAAAAACCTTTAGAGTGCAGTCTGTTTGTATTGTGCAGTAATCCCAGCAGAAGCTGCTGCTGGACGTTCCCCAGATTAAACCAAAAGTTATTAACTCTGCCTGCAAATGTTATTTTTAACTGCTTATAACAGTTTCCAACAAACTGATGGTGAACCCTCAGGCTCGTAAAGAGTATGTTAGCAACCCGCTATGAATTGTTTCTGATAGCCTGGCTTGGACTAGCTGTTAGCTCCTCAATCCAGTTAGAGTTTGAATCTATTTTTTCAGACTGAGGTAATTCCAGGAGCTATCTACAGTAGATAAGTTATTAACCATTAAAATGTTTTTCTGATGCCCTCTTCTATGGATCTGAATCGTAACTTCAAAAGTGGTGTTTTACTCATATGTTTAACACATTTGCAGTGGTCTCTAGTAGAAGCAAAACTCCGGTGTGCCCGTTTCAGGAACTAGAAGTGAGCCTGATCAAAGTAGAGCAGAACACAGCAGGATTTGGAGTCTTATTTCTTGATATTTAGACATCTTACTTCTGATTGGATAACAGTAATGTGACTGTACCACAGGCTCTGTTTGCTTTGCAACGTTAATGCTTTGTATCCACTAATATTTTTAACACATTTGCTGTATAGTTTCTAGGTGAAATCAATGGCTTGTTAGTTGTTCTCTGGTGAAAAATGCTCAGGTGTGCCTGTTTGAAGACGAAGAAGTCTGCTGGAGGAGAAAGTAGCTTCAGATGACAGATTTTGGTCCTATTTCCTGATATTTGGACATCTCACCTTAGAATGGATAGCAGCAACATGACCCTACCACTACCCTACTTCTGCAATGTTGATGTTTTATCTCCACAAATAACTCAAAGGAGTTCTGCTGTGTGGTGGAATTGCTAATGCTAACAGTTAGCTTCTACTAGCTGAAATGTTCTCTGCTGTTTCCTGGATGCTAATTCAACAACAGCCGTCCTCATCATGAGTCAAGATGGGTGAGTCCATGAATGTTACAGTGTGACGTAGATCTCTCAGTCTTTTCTAATCCTAGAGTTTCACCATCTATTTTCTATCAGAGGCTAATGCAGGAGATAGGTGTAGGAGACAGTTTTCATCTTCAGCCTGCATGAAAAACATAATGACCGATTATTATCAGAAATAATCATTAAAATATGTTTTTTCAGTGACATACTAGTGGATATTTTTGCCCCTTGTGGCAGGGGCCGAAACAACACTACCAGTGTGTGATCATGTTTTAATTTTATTTCTTTGTCCTTGGATTTCTCATTTATTTCTGGAGTGAAATGTTAAAGGCTTGAGCCAGAAGCAGACCAGATGTGGATCTGGTTAGGAATCAGATGGGAAAGTTCCTTATTTAATAAAAACTTATAATAATAAAGATTTAACCGGTTCATTAGATAGAAGTTCTTACTCTATCATTTGTTGTAAGTGGTAACTTGCTCCATTTTCCTACAACACAGTTTTCCATGTTTAATGCTCTGGTGGATATGAGATTTTTGCCACAGACACAGAACATAAAAATGATTTTATATTTGAACAGAGGAAGTTTAACCTGTAAAAACATTTGGCAAAGGTTAAATATTGTTTATATCTGAGTCTGAAGGTGTAAGTTTGTCAAAGATCAAAATCAAACAGTAAACACTGACTTGGAGCATGCCATATTGATTTATTTTAACTGTTCACCTTTGTTGTCTCAAACTAAATACACAAATGATGACCTTACACCTTTTGGAAATCTCAAACAGCCATTATTGTTGTTTTTTAAACTTTAAGCAAACACTTTGAGTAGAAAGAAAAAATACCATTAAAGTATCAGAGCAACAAACTGTTGCTTTATACTAGTTGAGGAAATAAGGATTTTCTTCCCATTCTACTCACACTCATAAAATATAGTTTATAAAACAAAACTCACACTGTGTTTGGCTGTTGGTCATTTTTAAAATTTGAAATGTTAATAAGTAAACTTTATTGTGAGTTTCCAAAATTTAGCTGAGGAGTTTAAAACAAAAGAATGCCCAAATTGAAATTATTTGAATTAAAACTCTTCAAGAAACTCAATCAAATATTTCTTCCAATTAAAAACAACATTATATTTGTTTGTTTTCAGTACATCTATAACATCCTGTCTCCACCAGGATGTGCATCACATTCAGGAAGTAAAGGTTGATCTTTCGTTAAACTGAAACCTTTCATGTTTTAAAGTTCAACTTGAAGGTGACCTGAACTCTGATGGCCATCTTGGTTCAGTAGAGATGAGTAATTGGGTTTGCGAGGCCACTGAAAGTGTTCCCACTGAGGGCAGTGCTTCTTATCTTTCACCCGCTGACCTGATTTGGAGGCTTTATTTTCCCAGTGATGTGTTTAGAGTTTAGTTACACCTGCTGATGATTCCAACAGGAACAAGATATTAATTCCAGACTTTAATAATAATAATAATAATAATAATAATAATAATAATAATAATAATAATAATAATAATAATATAGAAATCAAAGAACTACCATCTCTGGAAAACATAGAAGAGTTCTGGAGCAATGTTTGGGAAAAAGAGAAAAACCACAATGAGACAGCACAATGGATCAAAGAAGAAGCAGAAAGACTGAAGAGCCGACCAGTCCAGGAGTAGACAAACATCAGTAAGACAGAAGTAATACTGGCACTAAAGAAAGCAAATAATTAGAAGTCACCTGGAGAAGACAAAGTACATAACTTCTGGCTTAAACATCTCAAAGTCATACATGAAGATCTTGCAAGAGAATACACAGAAATCATTAAAACACCAATAAAAAGCCCAGCCTGGCTAACACAGGGTCTAACATATCTGCTACCCAAGACCAATGACACAAAAACCCCTAAGAACTACAGACCAATCACATGCTTACCAACGATGTACAAGATCCTCACAAGTATCATCACAGAGAGAACATACACCTTCCTCGACAACAACATGCTACCACCAGAACAAAAAGGCTGTAAGAGAAGTAGCTATGGAAGCAAAGACAAACTCCTGATCAACAAGATGATACTGGAAGACAGCAAGGGGAAGAAGAAAAACCTGAGTACAGAATGGATAGACTACAGGAAAGCCTTCGACAGCGTACCACACTCATGGATCATCAAAGTAATGGAACTTCATAGAATCTCACCAACTCTCATCAACTTCATGAAGACAAGTATGGAATCATGGAGGACCACTATGATGCTCACTTATGAGGAAGGATCCATCAAGACAAGACCAATAAAAGTGAGGTGTGGTATCTTTCAAGGAGACTCACTATCACCTCTCCTTTTCTGTCTATGTCTAGCCCCACTCAGCACCATGCTAAACAACAGTAAACATGGATATGAGGTTCAAGGTAAGAAGATCAACCACCTTTTTTACATGAATGATCTGAAGACCTATTCCAAAAATGATAACCAACAAGAGGGACTACTGCAAATAGTCAAGCTCTTCAGTGATGACATCTGCATGCAATTTGGACTTAACAAATGTGCAAAGGCTACATTCAAAAAGGGAAAACTCACATCAACATCAAACATACAATTCGACCAAGAGACTGTCATAATGGAGCTCAATCAAGAGGATACATACAAATATCTTGGGGTCAATGAAGGAGTTGGAATACAACATGCCACCATGAAAGAAAAAGTCAACAAAGAGTACTACAGAAGAGTCAGGCTTGTCATCAAGAGCGAACTTAATGCTGCAAATAAGATCAAAGCCATCAACATTTTAGCTGTTCCAATGGTTACATACAGTTTTAACATCATCAATTGGCAACTTAAGGAAGTAAAGAAACTAGACACCAAGACCAGAAAATTGCTGACTTCTGAAAGAATGCACCACCCAAAAGCGGATGTTGAAAGAATCTATCTACCAAGACAGATTGGAGGCAGAGGACTTACCCAACTTGAGATGGCTTACAAAACAACAACAATGGCATTGAAAACCTACCTTGAAACAACAGACGATGCCCTACTGATCCTTGTTTGTCAACATGAAGCTCGAAAGAAGCTGTACTCTGTTACAAAAGAAGCTATAAGATATGCACAGGAACTAAACATCCCAGGTGTGGCAAGAAAAGAGAAATAAACAGTAACAAGCTTTGCCAAGAGGACCAAAAGGGAGGCAAAGAAATGGGCCCAAAAGAGGATGAGAGAAACATGGGAGGAAAAACCAATGCATGGACAATACCCCTTGAGAGTAAAAAAAAGCAGACGTAGAACAAGATCATACTCATCAGTGGCTACGCAGAGCAAGACTGAAGGCAGAAACTGAAGGATTGTTGATAGCAGCACAAGACCAGAGCCTGTCAGTGAGATCATACCACCACAAGATCATGAAAGATGGAACACACCCCATGTGTAGAATGTGCAGCCAATATGAAGAAACCATTGACCACATTCTCTCAGGCCACTCTAGCCAAAACTGAGTACATCCACAGACATGACAGGGCAGCAAGCTATATCCACTGGAAGATCTGCAAGCCTTTCCATCTACCAGCTGCAGATAAGTGGTATGAACACCAACCACCAACAGTGACTGAAAACAACAACATCACAGTGTTTTGGGTCATGCCAGTCAACACAGACAGAGAAATAATGGCCAACAGACTAGACATTATCATCAAAGACAAAGAAGAGAAGACCTGCCTCATGATTGACATGACCATCCCATCTGAAAAAAATGTCACCTCCAAGGAGCTTGAAAAGCTATCAAAGTACACGGACCTGGAAATAGAAGTCACAAGAATGTGGGGGATGAAGACAGCAACAATACCTGTCGTAGTGGGCACACTTGGCCTCATCAAGAAGGGACTGGAAAAGAGAACAAAACAGATTCCTGGAAACCCAACAGTCCAAGAAATTCAGAAGATTGTGCTTCTCGGAAGTGCCCACATCATCAGAAGGATGCTTTCCATAAACCAACCCTGAAACTGCCTTAGAAGCATGGATTGATTCTGGCACTTCAGTGAAAGCATACAAATATACAAAAAATATAATAATAATAATAATAATAAATCGATCTAATATAGCGCTTTTTAAGAAATTCAGAGACGTTTCCATGCACTCTCACATTCACACACTGCCAGTGATGGTAAGCTACTTTGTAGCCACAGCCGCCCTGGGGAGGTCTGATAGAGGCGAGGCTGCCATCTGGCGCTGTCGGCCCCTCTGACCACCACCAGCACAGGCAAGTTGGGTGAAGTGTCTTGCCTAAGGACACAACAGCAAAATTTCCCTGGCGAGAGCTGGAATCGAGCCCATGACCCTCAGATCATGAGAAAAACCCGCTCTACCACTTGAGCTACTGCTGCCCCAACCTCATGAATCATATCATGCTTTCTGTTTTCTTTCCAGCCATCTATCAGCGCATCCATCTAGATTTCTAGACCATTTATAAAAAAAACTCTCCAAAACATTTAATTCTAAGTTGTGTCTTTAAAGCATTTGACATAAATGAGGATGTGTTTTTATTTCATTTTGCAATTAAAGCTTTTATTGTTTTCAAAATGTTTGTGACATACAAGAACATGCATGTACAAAACAACAAAGAACTGAAACACACAGGCTGGTGTTTCAACATTTTATGTACCTTTGACAAGACCTCACAAGAATGAATGATAACCGGATTAGTTGTATTCATCTTTTGAGACAGTTTGTGTTTTGGATGAAATGGTGAACAGATATCACATTCAAAATTTAACCATTCTTGTTTATCTTTACCTTCCTCCCAATACTTAACTAATTTTGCCATTTCAAATGATAAGTAGTAGAACTTTGGGTTTGAAAGTCCCAGTCCACCTTTCTCTCTGGGGGCATACAATGTATCCAGTTTTATTCTTGCTCTTTTACCCTCCCACAAGAAATGTTTTTACCAACGTTTCATACCTTTTAAACACGTCCTGAGGGATAGAAATAGGTAGCATCATGAGCACATAGTTAAGCTCAGGTGCTATAACCATTTTAATAATATTAATCTTGCCCCACAAAGTCAGTTTTAGTGCTTCCCACTTTTCAAAACTTGTTTTAATTTTTGACAACACTGGGTTAAAATTTAGTGAGGGTAATTCACCCAGCTCTTGGCATAGTTTAATCCCCAGATATTTCATGCCTTTAGGTGTCCATTTAAATTTAAATTTCTCCACCATATGTGAATAGCACAGATCCGAAAGTGGCATAGCCTCAGACTTGGACCAATTGATTGTGTATCCAGAAACTTTTGAATAGAATTCTAGGGTGTCCATTAAATGACATAAAGAAATAGTTTGTGTTCAACTTGGACCGTTTTTATGCCTTTAATATCACTATTTGTCCTAATACTCACAGTTTCTATAAAAATAATGAATAATGGAGGACTGAGCGAACACCCCTGTTGGGTCCCACGTGACAAACCAAAAAAAGGTGAAATAATTCCATTGGTTATAACTGCAGCCCTTGGGTCTTTATACAATATTTTAACCCAATTTATAAATTGTGATCCAAATCTAAAATTTGATAAAGTAGAGAAAAGAAAACCCCATTCAGCTTTATCAAAAGCCTTCTCTGTGTCTAAGGAGAAGGCAATGTTTTTATTTTAGAATTTTTAGGCCTGCTGCCAAATGACAAAAGGCGTGTTATAATGTTTTTGCCTGTGTGCATTTGTGTGGCCATGTGGTTGTGTCTTTTAGCAAAATGTCTTGTTGGATGGATTTTAGTCAATTTAGGATGTTTTTATTGCATATGCATCCCTAAATGATTAACTTTTGGATTCAAGCTAATTTAAGATAGGCCACAGCTAATCATCCTTAGTGAACACAAAACTGGCTCAATGATGTCTATAACTCCTTAATTTCTCACTAGAAAATGACCTTTGTTTAAAGTAGTACTTCACTGAAAAACATGTTTTAATGCTTACTTCTTATTATAATCAGTCACTCTGAGTTTTTCATGCAGGATGAACACAAAAGTAGTGTCTTACACCTATCTTCTGCATTAGCTTCTGATAGAACATGTGGTTCAAGACGGTGAAACTCAATGATTAGAAAAGCCTGACAGATCTACATCACACTGACTACGTTTACATGCAACCATTATTCAGGTTTTGATCGGGTTAAGGTCAGAATTCGGGTTTCTGAAAAATTTGGAATAACCCATTCACGTGCACAAGTAAAGAGAGTTACCTCTGTATGCATGGAACTAATAATATCCCCATTACATAGTTTGTGTGTAGTCAAAAATCTCTACAGGCACTTTCTGAGCTGAAGTGGATATGAGACTCTGGAATTAGCTTCAGACAGGCTCATGGATTCATCGCAGCTTTGCCGCATTGAAGACAGGAACAAGCGCTATTCAGCCAAAGTTTCATAATGAGGGAATATTTTCTAAGTGACACGTTTCTCTGAGAGACAGGGTTTGGAAAACACTTGCATGCAGGAAGATTCCTGTGTGTGGTGAACCAGCCATTCTGAACATCCACCTGGACCTCCCTATCCTCCATCTGCTCACCAGTCCATTGCTGGAACATTCTTCTGGCCTGATTGGGCTCTTGGCGTCATCCACCTTGACTGATGATCAGCCAGATAACATTATCTCTACACCAACTGGAGTCCTGGATCCATACCTCATCCCACAGGTAGCCTTTCCAACAGATGAGCCTGCATAAGAAAAGCTGCTTTTATTAAGAGCCAACCAATAGGAGGGCGGAGAAATGATCCGGCATTAAAATGGGGTCAACTTGTGTGTTTTGGTGTTTGTTGCTGTGATGCTAAGGAGGGATATCATGTCAGTTTGCATTGTGCTGTTTTATTGTTTGCTTTTGTTCTGTTTGTTTTATGGTTGTGATTTAATTACAACAATAAACATATCTCAGTTTAATGGACAGCTTTTAGGATCAAGACTGTAACTGAGGTAGAACAACATCTTTATTACAACAAACAGGTAAAGTTCATTTCTTTTGTATTAAAAGCTGTTTTCCATAGTTGGTCTTCCTGTGAGATGGTACAGGCTGAATGATCTACAGTTAGTAAAGTAAAAAACAAAACCGTCAGAAGTAGGAGGAAAACATCAAGATAATGCATCATAAAATATTTTTAAAAATTCAGTTTGGTACGTAGTTGTAAAATTCAAATTTTTAAAATTGGACTATCTGACCCTATTCTACGATCTAAGTGAGGTAATCTTTAAGAATTTATATTTCCCCTAAGCCCCTCCCCCCTGACCTCAGCAAAATGAAGTATTTACGCGAGCCTAGAGCATTAACCGATAGATCCACAAGAGGGCGCTGTAAATCACCAAGTATGCAACCCATTTCCCAGCATGCACTGGAGGGAGATGCAGTGATGCTCAGTCAGTTAGTACACCCATAGATATGTATACAAACACTAGATGCCTCGTCCCTGCTGTTCGCCAATGGGATGCGACGTAGGAACGTGGAGGCCATCTCACCTCAGACAGCTGGCCCCTTTCTTGGCATTGGGGTGTATGGTGCATTTACTATTTAAATAACTAACTTGCTCAATTTTCAACCGATTTTCAAAAGGTTTGATTTGTTTTAAATGCCAGAGATGTATCTATGAAATAGAATGGGTTTAGCCCAGAAATTCTTGTTATTTCACTCCACAAAGCATTTAATCTTTCATAGATAACACATTTAATTGTAAGCTACAGTAACTTAAAGTATACATAGCCTATTATTATATTATATAAATCAATCAATCAATCTATCTATCTATCTATCATCTATCTATCTATCTATCTATCTATCTATCTATCTATCTATCTATCTATCTATCTATCTATCTATCTATCTATCTATCTATCATCTATCTATCTATCTATCATCTCTCTCTCTCTCTCTCTCTCTCTCTCTCTCTCTCTCTCTCTCTCTCTCTCTCTATATATATATATATATATATATATATATATTCCTGGTTTGTGAAATAAGATTTGTGTAGAGATGAGGTTTCAAGGTTCTTTTGAGGTTAAACCCACATTAACAGAACACAGATACAAAATGTGCACCCCAACAAAAAAGACAACCGACACCCAAATCACATCTGTCAGCCAGAACCGGCCCACCAGCAATAAAATTTAACCCAGCAAATTATTTTGTATTTTCACAATTTCTTAACTTTTGTTTTCTTATTTATTGACTTTAATTTATTAATTGTAAGCTCTTTGGAAATGCTTTCTGAAAAAGTTAGGAAATACTCAAAAGATAGATTAGGTTAATAAATAAGATGGATTACAGTAATACATAAGATGGATGGATAATGGATTGATCTTGTGAAGGAGATTTTCTACATTCATAAAACCAGATAAACAATGTATAGAAGAAGGTAACAGCAGCAATGGAACAGCAGTTTCTAATTATTTTATTTACATAAAAACAATTATCAGACTAAATGATGTACAAGTGTAGGGTTTCTTTGCAACAGTTACAGATGAAAGGTGATCTCACGTTGTCTCGATTTGTCACAGCGGCGATTCGAGCTTCCGTAGGCTGCACGAAAGTCAGCCATGTTGACCCTCAAGCTTCACAATTAATAAAAGTGTATTTCTGCAAACATGAATCCAGAAATGTCCCGTTTTAACATATCTTAATATAAGTTTAATGTAACAAACCAAGATGCTTAAAAATCACAGGCAATTTAGATTAATTTCCTTAAAATAAAACGAGCGACTCCCACTGAGGTAAATAGTCAACTTTGTTTTGCTAAGTAGTGCTCCCACCGTAGACTTGTCATCTCTAAGCCACGTTAGACAGCTAATAAATACAAAAACATCCACAAACAGCCATTTAGACAACAACTGGGCTGTCGTAAAGTTGTTATTGGTTTTGTAGAACCACATAAAATATAGATTGTGGTCTCAACCTGAATAACATGCAGATAGCCTAGGCTGACACATGGTCCACAATCAAGCCACTTTCAAAAGCAAACGCGTTACTTTCAACATGTGCAAGTATGTTGTCTCAAGCCCATGTGTTCTAAGGGTTGTAATAAGGCAAACTGCTTGTAAATCCGTTAATATTTCATCGAGTTAAGGGTGTTTTTGTTTAAGCTGATCACTCACTTTTCAGCTGCTATTGAGAGCGAAGAGATCTGTTGTCTGAGGTAAGATGGCCGCCATTTAGCTATGCCCTCGACTCCCGCTTTCACCATCTAGTGTTTATATACATATCTATGAGTACACCAACCTAGCTTGAACGCTAACCTGCATGAATTGATGTCTGCAAACTAACTGTGGAAGAGGAAGGAGGGGAAGGAAAAGGGATTCATCTTTTGTGCATTGATTAACATAGTGTTCAATCTTATGCTGCATCGTTGTTCTAGCCTGTTGTAGCATTAGCAGTGGTGTGCTAGCCTCATGAGTGCCGGTTTCAGATGTTTCCCTGCTTCAACTCTACAGATATGATGAAAAGAAATTCTTAGCGGCTCTTGCAGAACACCACGAGGGCTGTAGAGATAATTCAGCAGTTAGAATCAGGTGTGTCATATTGAAAACATAAGTGCTATAGCGCTATTAGTCTTCGTGTGCACAGTATGAGATGTGGCTTTCAGCTCCTTCCCGAAGAGTGGAGAGAGCTTTAGCAATTCAAATTTTAAATTCTTCTCCTCCTCTCCTCGACAAAGTCAGGCTATGGACCACAGCTTTAACCTGCAGGTGATTAACAGGCGTCTGCAGTCCATGATGTTGTCCTGAACGGGTAATTCAACCAGAAAGTCAGGTGTATTGAAGCAGGGAAGCAACAGACATGATGCATAGGGGCTTTGTTGAGGCTCTATCACAGAACGTTCTTTAGTCTTTTAAACAAAAGTCTTTGCAGAAAGGCACAGTTGTTGACTGTTGACACAGTCAGTTGACTTAGTTTTTACAGACATGTATGGATAAAGGTTATCTGTCTCCTCATTTTTGAAAACATTTTCTTGTATTTTCTTTGTTTTTGCACAGTCCTGCATCATGTAGCCACCATCAGTCACCATTATGGTGTATAGAACACAATGAGACATGTTTTTTATTATTTGCTCTACGTCATTCTTGTTGAACCCTTCTTGCAGTTTTTCTTTAAATATTAATCTGCCCTTTTTGTACAGTTGCTGTGAACTCCCCTCCCCCAATGCGTCCTCACCTACCTCCTTTTCATTGTGCCCTGTTGAAACCAAGCAGTTAAGCCTGGTTTATGCTTCTCCGTCAGCTCCGCAAGGGACAGACACGCACGGATTGACGGAAGCGTTTTGCTCTCATACTTCTCCGTCTCCTGGAGAGTGTTGCAAAGCAACTGCCCGGCAGGACCGCAGAGGGCGTAGCGCTGTTCTGTGGTATCCTGTCATGTATCGGTCCAAGATCGTGTTTATATTGTGTTTTTTGTATATAAGAGACTTTTAACACGGACATATTTGTCTCTCATTCTCCCACTGCTTCATGCGCTCCCCACCTCTAAACCCACGTTTCCTGTCATTTCCGTCCACAAATAAAACGCTTGCTGCGCATCTTTTCACTCCTCCAGTCACGGGAGGATGAAACGCTCATATTTTTAGAGTTTTTTCGCGAGGTATTCTTCAAGCTTCCCCGTGTCTGCTGCTAGTTATCTTCGGCTCTCTTTAAGTTTTTGAGGGCGCAATGGCGGCGCTGTAAACAACAGTGGCACCCTGACCAATCACAAGCTTGCGTAATCCGTTTCGTTTGACGGATGTTTAAAAAAGTGGGCTCGACTCCGTACGTACTTGCGTGCCTGCCGGAGCCCTACGCAAGGACGGATAATGGCGTTGCGTGTCTCCGCACTGACGCAGACGGAGAAGCATAAATCAGCCTTTAGACCTTGTTTATTTCCCCCTGGTCTCTCCTGATTGTGCAGCCCAGTAAATTCTAGTCAACTCTAATCTAACCGTTAGACAAACACCGTAATACTAAATACTAGAAAGCTCATTTGACACACATGCTTCCACTTTTCTGTTTGTTGCCTCCCACTGAAATCTGCTTTATTTGTACAGTTTTAGGCTGCATTTCAAGCTGTGGGGCACAGGTAATGAAAAGCATCCCCCCTTCAAATTGTAGACAGGAACTTTGGTTGCTAGGAAGTGGAAGACTCTCAATTGCAGCCATTTCCTCGCCAGTATACTGAGAGGTCCTATTACAGCATTTAGGTCAGGGCAATTGGTGTCATTACAGGCAGCCAATTTCCCTCCACCAAAGTAATGAATTAGTCCAAGCTATTTCGGCTGTATGATTGCTGTTGCCAGGGGAGATGGGTATGAAGTAGGGGGATAATTATGGTATGTATCCTTGAGCGGATATGTGCCGGTGTGGGCCAGCCACAGGGGCAGTTTCCACACTTGTGTAATGGCTTAATGTAGCTGCTGACAGGCAGCTGGGCAACACGGAAAGGTGCTACTGTGCTCTGCTTGTGGACTGTGACTGACCTGCTGAACCATGCCAACTTGTTCCAAACTCGTGGCTCATTTACTTCAAATGACTCAGCCCAACATCCAAGAGTCATTTCTATTCTCAGAAAGCTCATAAAGGGCCAACATAAAGCTGATTGAATAGGGTGTTTGGGTTAGGGTGTTTTGTGTTGTGATTGAGAAAAACCTTATTTAATAAATAATTATGTCAAAATGAACATGAGTATTTTCTACCAAAAGATGTTCAAACGAGACGAGGAAAGTATTAGTTTTTAACTAATAAAAACCTCTTTGTAGAACTACTAGCACACTTTCTAGTTACATTCATAACTTTGCATAAATAGCAAAAAAATGATCAGGAAGCTACTTCCCTTCCATGTCCTGTTTGAAGCAGCTGCCATGTTATATTTTTGTAACCAGAATCTGTGTCTTTTAGACGTCGGCCTACTCACCTGCATGCAGTTGGGGTAAGTTAGTCCAGCTTAATGTTTTGTTTTAAATAATACTTGATTTTTAAAGCAGCTAGATAAAATCTACAGTAATGAACAGGAGTCAGAAGCTGGAAAAGAACATTTTTTTTTAATTTTATTAATCACAAAATGTCCAGTTAGTTTATAATTAATGGGATTATTCGGCAGCCTGCCACAAAAGGGCAGTCCGCTTCATTCCATCTTCAACATTCACGTTCAGTTCCTTCATGTAGTTTTCATGTTTCAGTGTTCTACACTTGAAGCTGTGAGGGATCTGCTGCAGCTTCCACCTGCAGCAAAGAGTCCTGCACAGGTTCAGCTTCACAAACCCACATTTGTTAAAACGATTTTCAAAACCAAATGGATATCTTTGGTTATCACCTGATCAAATCCTAACCTGACCTGGCTCATTGATTCAAAATCCATGATCCGACTCAAGATCCAGACACTGATTATGCTTTTTGTTATTGGAGACCTTTTCAAAGTTTTGACTTTGCCTTAAAAGAAGGATTGTCCACAATATGGAACTCACCTCAATCCAGTCGTCCATTTCAATTATTGCTATTTTTTTGGTAGTTAACATTCCTTCTTTGTTTTTTAAAATTCTGTTCAGTTAAAGTGACAGTGTGTATTTTCCCTGACAATAGGGGGCAGTAGAACTAAACTAAATTGTTGCAAGCCAGCAGTATTTTTGTGTTGAAGTAAGACCTTAATAACAGATGCCCATTTTGGTCAAAAAGCCCTGAGGAGTGCAAACTTTAGCAAAATAACAAGCACATCAGACTCCCTTTCATCACTGGCAACAAGTGGAGAGGTAAATGTGTAAAACAACAACATTTATGAATGATGAAAGTTTTGTAACCGTTTGTTACAAATCAGTAAATGCATTTTGTCCTCATGGGCTCCTGTAGAAGGAAACATGGCATCTAATAAGGCGTCGCCGACCGTTTCTCAATGCCAAGGAACCTCAGCTTGATAATTTGGTCCTGCCCCGGTTGCCTAGGAGATACGTCATCAGTAACCACCAAGGCGTGCTCCAATGTTCATGTTCTAATGAGGCATGTGTTCTCATTTGTTAGCCGTTTAGCTAGCTGGGCAAGGATCCACGGGAGGTGTCTTGTAGCCTAGCCTTGGTCAAAAATTACCCAGAATACACCGCTGTATTTAAAAAAAAAAAAGGCAGATCAGAAGCCGGCAGCTACTTTGTGGGCAAATTTTCAGTTTAAATGTAAGTCAGATAATTTAAAATGTTTTTTTTTTAGATCCAAAGAAGTTATCTATGATTGGTTAGTTGCTTAGTAGTTGCAGCTTCGGTGGTTAGCGTGTAGTAACTCGCTTAAATATTTAATTTAACAAACATATACACAATTTTAAGAGTAAAAGGCTCGTTATATATTTATATTGAAACTAATACGTATAAAATATAATGTTATCTCCCGTGTCATGTAACGTTACGTGACCGCCGTTGAAGCCGCGGTCACGTGATGCAAGTCTGTTCCATTTAACCGTTTTGTTTGACCAAGGAAGGACAGTGTCCTCGTAAGCAAGGCGCCTTGACATTGAGAGACACCCTTAGACCCACTTTTTTTAGACCTGATTTTTATGGTTTTATGTTACAAAGCCACCAATATTTTTCAACAACTGGGCATCATTTCATTCATTTTCAACAACATTTTGATGAATATTTCCAGAAATTAACGGTAAAAACTACACATGGTCTCTTTAAGCTCACCTAATATTATGGTGGGGGCCCACAAAAAAAAAACCCAATACATTATTTAAGTATATTTTCTCACCTGTCCAACCCCTACCCAGACCTGCAAAACTTATTTATTTTTAGACCTGATTTTTATGGTTTTATGTTACAAAGCCACCAATATTTTTCAACAACTGGGCATCATTTCATTCATTTTCAACAACATTTTGATGAATATTTCCAGAAATTAATGGTAAAAACTACACATGGTCTCTTTAAGCTCACCTAATATTATGGTGGGGGCTTCATATGTAGGTTGGTATTGTTTTCATTTAAATACCCACAAAAAAAAAACCCAATACATTATTTAAGTATATTTTCTCACCTGTCCAACCCCTACCCAGACCTGCAAACGTATTTATTTTTAGACCTGATTTTTATGGTTTTATGTTACAAAGCCACCAATATTTTTCAACAACTGGGCATCATTTCATTCATTTTCAACAACATTTTGATGAATATTTCCAGAAATTAATGGTAAAAACTACACATGGTCTCTTTAAGCTCACCTAATATTATGGTGGGGGCTTCATATGTAGGTTGGTATTGTTTTCATTTAAATACCCACAAAAAAAAACCCCAATACATTATTTAAGTATATTTTCTCACCTGTCCAACCCCTACCCAGACCTACGAAACTTATTTATTTTTATTTTTCCACCTGCAAATCGGTTTTACCTGCACTGTTACAAGGTGTCTGATGCAGCAAAGTTCAGTTAAATATAATCTCAGAATGCTGATCTGTGTAGCTGCACTTGGCTCTCAGCTTTTTATCAGACCATGAGGACAATCCGTCCATTTTAATGAGGTCAGAATTGTTTGTTTACTCATAGTCAGATTAGGTGCAAACACCCAATGATCTGTCCACATGAAACAGACATGGCGAACAGCCCGTCTGACACATCTTATAACTGATCAAGTTACCAAGTGGGTGGGGCTTAGCATAGGGCATGCAGAAGTTCCAGTTACTTTTTGAATGATTATACTTGTGACAGCATTGAATTAAATTGCTGAATCACAGTCTTTATTGGAGTATAACTGTGTTAAAGGGGAAGTGTGTACTGAAGGACCGTTCCCTGAGGATAAAATAATCTAAAACTCAGGGTCTGCTCACATGACAACTGGTGATGGACTGGACCCTGCAGATAAAAAAGTCTTACATACGATGCTTCAACAACTAGACTGAATTAGCTAACTCTAAATAAAGAAAAGGCCAGAAGCCTGGGGTGGGGTTTGTAGCTCAACGATAAATTACATGTGAAATGCATGCTGGCTGGTTTTTAGGGGGGTTGGAGGGGGGTGTCGGGAAGGGGAGGATTGTTTTCAGAATGGGATGTCAAGCGCTGCAATAGGAACCAGGGCAAAGAAAAAAGGTCTCACCAAACAAAGAGGCTGGTAGGATAAAATGCTGGTTGAGGCTTGTTGAACCATCTATGGGTTTCTTTCAGCTCCTCTGTAACCAGCTATAAGTCTCTTTATGGGGACACTTCTGAACAGGGGGCCCCATCAAGGACAGGAACTTTTACATTTCTGCTTGAATGGGACCTTCGCCTACGGCTGAGTTCAAAGTGCACTTTCCAGTCGTTTGATTTAACTACTTTTATAGACTGAAGGTGGAGAACAAGACCTGGGGCAATATTCTCTGATTATGAAGCCTTTGTTTTAAAAAAGTTGAGTCTGAGGGGAAGTGATACAAAATGTAATACACTGTGGGACTGTTTGTGTGCACATTTCACTTCTTACTCTCAAGCATTCCCTCTGCCCTCCTTCTCCGTTCTGAAGATCATATCTCATGTCAGCAAGGAAAAAAAAGTGTTATTTCATAACACACACACACACACACACACACACACACACACACACATGCACACACAGACATACAGACACGCACATGCACACACACACACACACACACACACACACACACACACACACACACACACACACACACACACACACACACACACACACACACACACACACACCGTGTGTTTACTTCACAAGGCTGCCATTTTGTTTTTCCCTTTTACTTTGTTTATAGAGAATTCCCACTTTTTGCAAGTTTGTTTTTGAGAAATGAAATTCCCACAACATTTATTAAACTGTTGCTGCAGCTTTAAAAGTCTACACTATTTACTCATTTTAGAACAACCTTAACTTTGGTTATAAGTTTGACCTAAATTTTGTCCAGCATCACCAGATCTGCAGTTTAATCCAACAAAAGGAGAAAGAGCGTGTTTGTCCACCTTTATCCCCCACCCTCTTTGAAACTAAAATAAGTCTATTTGGGCACCCTCTTCATTTTACAATCGTACCATGGTTTTGATAAACAGATGAAAGATATTTGGTTGGCTTAAAAAGAAGAAAAAAAAAAACGTTAACAGTCTCATGCTATGGCGTAGTAACAGCAGTTCTCATCTGCAGCACAGACTGCTTGCAGAGCAGCTGTGGATCTTACTAACAATCAGCCCTAAGCCAGAACTTTCATCCATCCTGCCTGTGCTGGTTAGCCACTGTTGGTGGGATCCCGCCAAATGGCACCAAAAGCTCTGGAATCTGTATACTGCCACCTGGTGGCTGACTCTACGTTTGACCACAATTTATGATCAATGTGAACTATTGAAAAAGGAAAAATACACAAACCAAATCATATCAAACAAAAACAGCAAGGAAACTTTTTGAACACTTCAGCACTGTTGCCAAGGTATTCTTTATTTTTCTTTAGTGAACACAGAAATCTTACCACAGCTAACATCTAAAAGGTCTTTCCCGAAAATGTTTATTTCATTTCAGGTGAAGGACCTCTCCAGAGCTGCTGGAAGGGGAAGTCAGTGGCTCTGGCTCAAGAGAAAGAACTCAAGCTGGACCTCAGCTGGTAGATGGTGTCTTCGGGGTGAACCCAAGACACTGGGAGTCACTGCTGAATCCTCTGGAGAAGTGGTGGGCCTATCAAAGAAATGTTGAGAACCCAGGGATATGCCATCGTTGAGTTGAGTATTCCACAGATTCCAAGCAGGTTTTGTATGCAAGCCGGGACTGTAATGTTAGTCCTTCGAACAAAAATTATAAATGGGCTATTTTGGGAGGTGGGGGTGGGACGCCACTGAAGATTCATTTCAGGTTACTGCTAGAAGAAGTTATCTACGACTGTTATTCTAACTTTCCAGGGAAGAATTGTTTGATTCTGACTGGAGAATAAACCTAGTGGTTGTTAGCAGAGACGCTTATCCCAATGGACATACTTTATCAACCCCACGGGGGGACAATCATATGCGGAGGCATAAACAAATCATAAAAGGAACAAGGTGCATAGGGAGACAGACAGCAGTAGTACAATACAGGAAAAAGAAAAAAATAAGTTAAAGAATACAAAAAATCAGAATAACAAAAGGAACTGCTCATGCGCACTTTATCAAAATGTGGAGAGGGCAGTTCTTTCCTGAAATTCAGAAACATCCTTTGCTTCACCTTTAAAATCCTCTTCTTTAGACACAAAACAAAAAGACAAACAACATTAAACAGCAATTAGAGCAAGTAAACAGCATTTGCTTAATTCTACTAGAATCTAATTGTGTTTAGACTTTTGACAGTTATGCTTCATTTTTGAGTAAATTAAATCGCTTGATTTCTATTTTAATAGATAATTTATGTTCAAATGCAGTTAATATGCTACATGATCTTATTGGCATTATTTGATGGGATTATATGAAAATAAAACTGAATGACTTAACAGAGGTTCCAAAAGTACATCCAAAATATATTGTAAAATGGGATGAATATTTTTGATTTGGTACTTTTCCTGGATACTCAAGCCTGTCTGAACATGAAATTATTGAGTCTGACAGAAACATTTGGCACAATTCAACTCATCCTGATGTAATATGACCAACCAGATCAAAACAAAACAAATCAAACAACTCAGACTTAACATTTCCTTTTGGCTAAAGCTTTTAGTAGATGATGTTTTGTGAGGATTAGGTCATAGTTGGGAATCAAGAGAGTTTCCCTTTTACCTTTGGTGGAGACAGCTTGATGGATGTTTGGTTGTTTTTGTATGGGATGATGGCAGAGTGAGACAAATTTGTGTGGTTGTGAGGTCATGCTGTTCTTGTTGCTTTGGAGTGCTGCAGTAATTAGCACATCTACCAATTACATCTAGTGTATGACAGGGTTACAGGATGTCTGGGTGCTGTATGCATGTGAGAATGAGAGCTGTTGTTGGTGTGAACATCAAACCTCACAAAACAATTTTAAAACCACACTCAGTTTCAAAATACTACTTTGGCCAATGTTTGCAGTTTATGTTTATGTATTTAGCAGACACTTTTGTCCAAAGCGACTTACAAGTGATAATCGGCATATTGCCCTTGAGGCTAACAACAACAATAAGTACAACAACACTGACATCAGTCATGGAGAGTAGGGAACAAGGAGTGGACAGTAGAGGGGGAGACGGGTGCAGGGAGGGTGCTAGTTTAGAAGATGCTCTCTGAAGAGCAGGGTCTTCAGGAGTTTCTTGAAAATAGAAAAGGAAGCCCCTGTTCTGGTAGTGCTTGGAAGGTCATTCCACATTTGTGGAACGATGCATGAGAAGAGTCTGGATTGTCCTGAGCGTGGTGTAGGCACTGCTAGCTGACAATCCTGTGATGACCGGAGCGGCCGGGCCGAGACGTAAGCCTTTGCAAGAGGATTCAGGTAGATGGGAGCCGTACCATCTCGGACTTTGTATGCTAGCGTTAGCAATTTGAATTTGATGCGTGTTGCTAGCGGTAGCCAGTGGAGCTCAATGAACAGAGGGGTGACGTGTGCCGCTGCGTTCTGGACCATTTGAAGAGGTCTCACAGTACAGCCTGGAAGACCAGTTAGAAGGGCATTGCAGTGATCGAGGCGGGAGATGACAGTAGATTGCACCAGAAGCTGGGTGGCATGTTGTGTTAGGTATGGTCTGATCTTTCGTATGTTATACAGTGCAAAGCGGCATGAACGAGCAACAGAGGTAACATTGTCTTTTAAGGTCAAGTGTTCATCAATCACAACACCCAGATTTCGAACTGCCTTTGAAGGAGCCAGAGATAGGAAGTCATTTTGGATTGAGATATTGTGCTGTATGGATGGTTTTGCTGGGATGACAAGTAGTTCAGTTTTAGAGAGGTTGAGTTGGAGATGGTGGGATTTCATCCATTTTGATATGCCAGAGAGACAGTATGATATTCGTGCGGAGACAGTGTGGTCGTCCGGTGGAAATGACAGATAGAGCTGGGTGTCGTCTGCATAGCAGTGGTAGGAGAGGAATACGCATTTGAGCGTTGGCAGTAAACAATTAAAAGCAGCTTTAAAAAGGATACAAAACAGCATCCCATGAGTTATTGGATCTCATTTTGCTTTATGGAATAAAATAATAGAAAAATCCACTCCCATAATCAATCACATTGAAAGAGGATTGCTACATTTCATCATCGTTTGAGTATCAAATGGCTGAGAGAGGAAACCGTTCACTTAGGCCAAGAACTAGAAACATAAATATTGCTAAACTTGTTGGCTTAAGTGGATAAACTCAACATAAAAACAAAACCATGTATTTTAGTGACATGGTCATGTTATTATTATCAAACTAGAGATGTTATTTTTCCCTTGAGAAAAGCCTGACTTGTGTGGAGAAAGACACTGATTTGAATTATTGTGGAAATGACAATTTAACCACAAAAATGCAATAATGAGCAGAGCAACATGTCCAACTAATTTTGTGTTAGCCTCAATAACATGACTATAAATGCAGATCTATGATGTATAACTACTGAATCAAATTGGATGGATCACTAGGAAAACATATATTTTTTAAAACTTTAAACAAACTATTGTTGTCCCTTTCATGCACATGCAGAACACACTGTTAAAGTGAGATGCATCAGTGTGCAACTACTCTGGTGTGACAGATTATCCTTTTGAGCATTGTCCTGGGCAGGTCCTGCAATAATAACTTATAGTTAAAGTCCCATTAAGGCTGGTTTAAGCTTGACGCGTCCGCGAGGTCCGCACGGCTCCGCGCGGCGAAATTGTGTAATTTTAACTACCACGCCCCTCCACCGCGTCTCCGCATGGCCCAAAATTTCCGCAACGCGCACCTAGGAAAATTCCTAACCACGCGGACGGACGGACGCGGAAAAACTTGGCGGACCGGCAAGAACTAGTATGGCAGAGGTTCGTAAATACAGACATTTGTATGATTCAGCTCTTAAAGATCACTGTGATCAACATGTTGTTAATAATTCTTGGAGAGAAATAGCTCGCACTGTCGGAAAAGACGAGGACGTTGTTAAAAATGTTGAAATGCCATGTTGTAAACAGTAATTTCTACTTCTACTATGGTGTAGTGTTGGATGCATGCCGTAGAGCTCCATGCTGCCCCGTTCAGTTTGGGAGAATATTGGCTCACCGCAGAGACAAGCCGCATGAACCATAAACATTGCGAGTTGTGAAGCGCGTTCCATCCGCGAGCCGCATCACCAAGCGGAAAGTGAATGCGTCAAGCATAAACCAAGCTTAAGTCATCATCACATGCTGGTGAAAGGACATCTCTGCATTTGACCCATCCCCACGGGGGATGGTGAGCTGCAGCAGTGGCTGCACTCGGGAACTATTTGGTGGTTTAAAACAGTACTGCAGCCTGGTAGTTGCCATGGAGCCGTGGAATAACCCCTATTGACTTTTCACTCTTACAATTTGGAAATTGCATTTCTGAGTACAGTTACAAGTACTTAAGATAAAAATCAAACGTATACAAAGAGGGGAGGGGTATGTAAACTTTATTGAAGGCCAGTTGCATGACCGCTTTAACAACTGAACTTTCAAATTTCTTTCTAAAAGGAAAAATTCTGATCACTCTCTAAAACTTGAAGTTGTGTAATTTAGTTTTCTTGAATTATGATGAGCTAGCTGTTAGGTAATAAACTCTCAGCCAGTTTGAAAAGCTATAAAACATGTTCCTGTAGGGGGTTGTATGCTCTGAGCATGAGTGTCCTGATTTATCTTATTCTTTTTCATTCTCCTCTTCCTCCTTGGGCATTTCACCAATCAGCCTGTCCCTCAGGTATCTGACACGGCAGGAGACTGCAGGAATTCAGGACATTCTTTTTTTCCAAAAGAGAAAGGAGAAAGACAGGGAGATAGTCAGCTCGGGGTAGGCTGCAGAAGAAAAGACAATGTGAGGGATTCAAGTCAGTTTGATTTCCATACCCCCCCACACACACGTTTACACACTTGCATTTCATGACCAACTCCCAGCTCACAAAAGGGTGCGGCGCTGCAGGCAGCGAGGCAGTATGGAGTAAGAGAAAAGCAAATGCACCCCACCTTTGCTTCTTCTATTCGGGACTTTGTGGGATGCCAGCATGTTCTGAGCCTCTATTTTCCTCACTCGGAGTAGAGAAGAAAAACATTCTCCTTCACCGGCCCCACCTCCTTTACTTCATGCTTCCCTTCCTCCATGGTGACTTTGGCACCAGAAGCCATTTGGTCGAGATTTCTTATAATCCCCACCTGCTTAGCACCTCTAATAATGTTTGACTTTATTCATTTGGGATGAAGGGTTCGGTGATTCATGTGCTGTCACTTTCTGCTGTGGCTAGGAGGCCATTCTGGTTTATCTTGGCTAAATTTTATGTCTAAATAATAAATTCAGATTAGCACAGGTGCTGTTAGCACTCTATGGCATGTGCATTTGGTATTTATGTTTTTATGCCATCTCAGGCAATGATGAGACACACTACAGGCAGGAGATTCAAAATATGACTGAATGGTGTTCACTTTACCTGGTTGTGAATACCAGCAGAACCAAGGAGGTTATAGTGGACTACAGGAGGACCAGGAAGAGGGAATACACACACCTCTCCTCTTACATGTAAGGTGGTGGAGCAGGTGGACAACATCAGACAACCTCTTGGGCATGTACATTACATCTAATCTCAGCTGGACCCTTAACACCTCTGGTGAATAAAGCCCAACGCAAACTATTCTTCCTCAGGAAACCAAAAAGAGGGCTGGACTCCCCTATCATCTGGTCATAAACTTCTACAGGACCGTAATAGAGAGTATTCTCGCTTTCACTGTGACTGTATGGCATGCAAGCTGTACAGCACAAGATAGAAAGGACTTGGCCCGGGTGGTGAGAAGAGTGCAGGGGATTGTGGGCGGTTCTTTGCCTGACCTGGATTCAGCGTATGTAGATCGGCTTCAGAGGAAAGCTAGATGTATTGCCAGGGACCAGACCCATCCAGGACACAAACACCCGTCAGGTAAGCGGTGCAGACGCATAAAGACACGTACCAGCAGACTAGGTAGCTTCTTCCCTAGAGCTGTAAAATCAACCTCCCCTCCCTGATTTATTGTGTACAGGTTGGAGTAGTGTCCTAATCCTATTTGTACTTTTTTAAATCTTGTTTTATTGATGTTTTATTATTATTGTGTTTATTTAATAGATAGTATAGCTGGGGGACACCAAACACAATTTCATTATGTGCATGCATGATGACAATAAAGTATTCTATTCTATTCTACTCTATTCTACTCTATTCTATTCTATTCTATTCTATTCTATTCTATTCTTTGGAACCACTTTTAGTCTTGTCAGAGTTTCTGCTTTGCCGTGTCAGGTCTGCTACCAAGTTCTCAAACATTGGCTCTGTGACAGAAACAACCGTGACAGAAATTGAAGAAATGTGCAAAAATAGAAGATGAGCAGGGAAACAAGCTTTTGGCCTGTGGTTAAACATACTCACTCAATAATAAAATTTTTATAACTCACAAACACGATGAGTGTTACAGGATTTCACATGCATGCTGTTTAAAGTTCTTTTTAAACTCTAGTAGATGATCCTGCAACTACTGAGTTGATGGTTATGGTGTTTGGTCACATGCTGGTTGTTATGGTACTGTTGCTACCTCACTTCCTCTCTTTGGGCTTCTTCTTCTTCATAGATTACCACATCTGTCTCCATTTAGTCCTATCCTTTACCCACACTCAGCAGCTATCTTCATGTCCTCTTTCACCACATCCATAAATCTCCTTTTGATCTTCCTGTCAGCTTCCTGCCTGGTGGCTCCAACCTCAGCATCCTTCTATGTATGTAATCATGTCCAAACCATCACAGCTTGGCCTCTCTGGCTTTATCACCAAAATATCTAACATGAGCTGTCCCTCTGATTGACTCATTTCTGTTCCTATTTGTCCTCCACTCTCAATGAGAACCTTAACATCTTGAGCTCTGCAACCTTCATTTGTGTCTCCTGTCTTTTCCTTATAGACATTGTCTCTAAAACACCTGGCACATCCATTTCACATGCTTCTTCACCTCTTTTCCATCCTCTCTTATGCTTTGGAAGGTAGACCCTGAGTACTTGAAGTCCTCAATTTCGTTCTTTACTGTAACCAACATCACTGTTCCACTTGTGTCCCTCTAAAATCACAAAACAACAGCAATCTGAAATTCTGTCTTTATTCTTTCTGAAATTACACAGATTGGACTAAAGATGTGTCAACCCTAGGTACAAGGGTTTGTGAATACAAAATTTGACTCCCTGTTGATAATACCTTGGTAACAATCAAAGGTGCTTTTATTTTGCAAAAACAGTTGCTGAAGGCTCTTCCTTGAACCGTCACCTTATCGTGGTGGAGGAGTTTGAGTGCCCTAATGATCCTAGGAGCTATGTTGACTGGGGCATTTTGTGCCTCTGGCAGGGTCTCCCATGACAAATGGGTCTTAGGTGAAGGGTGAGACAAAGAATGATTCAGAAGATCTTTCATGGACATAAAAACAAAGATTTGGAGTACCCGGCCCAGAGGGTTACCGGGGTCCCACCCTGGGGTTGGGGCCCGTGAGCGAGCACGTGGTGGCCGGGCTTTCGCCCATGGGGCCCGGCCAGGCCACGCCCGAACCGGATACATGGGCTCATCCAACTGTGGACCCACCACCCGTAGGAGGAACATGAAGGGTCCGGTGCAGTGTGGATCGGGTGGCAGACCGAGGCGGGAGCCTTGGCGGTCTGATCCCCGGACAAGGAAACTGATTATTGGGATATGGAATGTCACCTCACTGGCGGGGAAGGAGCAGGAGCTTGTGGCAGAGGTTGAGCGGTACCGGCTAGATATAGTCGGACTCACCTCGACACATAGCATTGGCTCTGGAACCCAAGTCCTTGAGAGGGGTTGGACACTCTCCTTTGCTGGAGGTGCTCCGGGTGAGAGGCGGAGGGCTGGGGTTGGCTTTTTGTTAGCCCCAAGACTCTCTGCCTGTGTGTTGGGGTTTACCCCGGGGACGAGAGGGTAGGTTCCCTGTGCCTTCGGGTCGGGGAATGGGTCCTGACTGTTGTTTGTGCTTATGTGCCAAATATCAGTTCAGATTACCCAACTTTTTTGGAGTTCCTGGGACAAGTGCTAGATAGTGCTTCATCAGGAGAGTCCATTGTCCTGCTGGGGGACTTCAAAGCTCACGTGGGCAATGACAGCATGACCTGGAGGGGTGTGATTGGGAGGAACGGCCCGCCTGATCTGAACTCGAGTGGTGTTTCATTATTGGATGATGATGATGATGATGATGATGATGATGATGATGATGATGATGCAAGACGCAGTTTGGCCATAACGAACACCATGTTCAAACATAAGGATGCCCATCGGTACACTTGGTACCAGGGCAGCCTAGGTTGCAGGTCGATGATAGACTTTGTCGTCGTATCATCTGACCTGCGGCCGTATGTTTTGGACCCCTGAGTGAAGAGAGGAGCGGAGCTGTCAATTGATCACTACCTGGTGGTGAGTTGGATCAGATGGCAGGGGAAGATGCCGCATAGACCTGGCAGACCCAAACGCATAGTGAGGGTCTGCTGGGAACGCTTGGCACACCTGTCAAGACGGTTTTCAACTCCCACCTCCGGCAGAGCTTTGACCACATCCCAAGAGCAGTGGGGGACATCGACTCCGAGTGGGCCTCTTTCCACTCTGCGATTGTTGAGGCGGCTATTGCTAGCTGTGGTTGCAAGGTGGCCGGTGCCAGTCTTGGTGACAACCCCCGTACCCGCTGGTGGACACCAGAGGTTCGGGGAGCCGTCAGGCTGAAGAAGGAGGCCTACAGGGCGTGGCTGGTCTGTGGGTCTCTGGAGGCAGCAGACAGGTACCAGATAGCCATGCGGGGTGCAGCAGTGGCAGTTGCCCAGGCAAACTCTTGGGCGTGGGAGGAGTTTGGTGAGGCCATGGAGAAAGACTATCGATCAGCGCCAAAGAGGTTCTGGCAAACTGTCCAGCACCTCAGGAGAGGGAGGCAGCAACTCGCTCACACTGTTTACAGTGGGGATGGGGAGCTGGTGACATCAACTGGGGCTATAGTCGGACGGTGGAAGGAATACTTTGAGGAGCTCCTCAATCCCACCTATGCGCATTCCGAGTTGGAGCCAGAGCCGGGAGGGCTGGGGATGGACAGTCCAATCTCTGGGGCAGAAGTTGCTGAGGTAGTCAAACAACTACTCAGCAGTGGAGCCCCGGGCATGGATGAGATTCGTCCTGGGTATCTCAAGGCTATGGATGTGGTAGGAATGTCGTGGTTGACATGTCTCTGCAACATTGCGTGGTCATCGGGGGCAGTTCCTGTGGAGTGGCAGACCGGGGTGGTGGTCCCCATCTTAAAGAAGGGTGACCGGAGGGTGTGTTCCAACTATAGGGGGATCACACTCCTCAGCCTCCCTGGAAAGGTCTACTCCAAGGTACTGGAGAGGAGGGTCAGATCGATAGTTGAATCTCAGACTGAGGAGGAGCTATGTGATTTTCGTCCTGGCTGTGGAACTGTGGACCAGCTCTATACCCTAGCAAGGATGATGGAGGGGGCATGGGAGTTTGCCCAACCAATCCACATGTGTTTTGTGGATTTGGAGAAGGCTTATAACTGTGTCCCCAGGGGCACCCTGTGGGGGACGCTCCAGGAGTATGGGGTGGGTGGCCTTTTGTTAAGGGCCATTCAGTCCCTTTAGCAGAGGAGCGTGAGTTTGGTCCGCATAGCCGGTAGTAAGTCAGACCTGTTTACAGTAGACCTGTTTACAGTGAGGGTTGGACACCGCCAGGGCTGCCTTTTGTCACCGGTTCTGTTCATAACCTTTATGGACAGAATTTCTAGGCAGCCGTGGTGTGGAGTGTGTCGAGTTTGGTGGCAGGAAAATCTCGTCTCTGCTTTTTGCGGATGACGTGGTCCTCCTAGCTTTATCCAGCTCTGACCTTCAGCACTTGTTGGGTAGGTTCGCAGCCGAGTGTGAAGCGGCTGGGATCAGGATCAGCACCTCCAAATCCGAGACCATGGTCCTCTAACGGGAAAGAGTGGCTTGCCAACTCCGGGTCGGGGGAGAGGTTCTACCTCAAGTGGAGGAGTTTAAGTATCTCAGGGTCTTGTTCATGAGTGAGGGTAGGAGGGATCGGGAGATCAACAGGTGGATTGGTTCGGCATCTGCAGTGATGCGGACGCTGAGCCGATCTGTCGTGGTGAAGAGGGAGCTGAGCCAGAAAGCCAGGCTCTCGATTTACCGGTTGATCTACGTCCAAATCCTCACCTAGGGTCATGAGCTTTGGGTAATGACCGAACGTATGAGATCGCGAATACAAGCGACCGAAATGAGTTTCCTCCGTAGGGTGGCTTGGCTCAGTCTTAGAGACAGGGTGAGGAGCTCGGACATTCGGGAGGGACTTGGAGTAGAACCGCTGCTCCTCCGGATCAAAAGGAGTCAGTTGAGGTGGTTTGGGCATCTGGTCAGGATGCCTCCTGGTCACCTCCCTGGGGAGGTGTTTCGGGCATGTCCTGCCGGCAGGAGGACCCCAGGTCGACCCAGGACACGTTGGAGAGGTTACATCTCCATATTGGTCCGGGAACGCCTTGGGGTCCTGCCGGAGGAGCTGGTGGAGGTGGCCGGGGAGAAGACAGTCTGGAGCTCCCTAGTTGGGATGCTGCCCCCGCGACCCGGACCCGGATAAGCGGAGGAAGACAATGACGACGAGTTGCTAAAGGGTCTTGAAGTGCATAACATCCTTGCAAAGTAATGTGGGCCGTACACCTTTTCTACCCTCTTTAACCTGTCCAGGAACTTGGAGAGCTGGTCCCTATGTCCAAAGACAGACAGCCATTTATACATGCACTCAAATAATCAGAATCAGAATCAGAATAGGTTTATTGCCATTGTCAGCGAACAAACAATTCACAAACTAGGAACTTGCTTCGGTGCTAATGTGCTACATATAACATGAATAATAAGATTAAAAATAGAATAAAATAGAATAAAATATAATAAAAAAAACTAGAATAAAACTTTCAGCGATAAAAAATGGCAGGTAATGGTAACATGGCCGATAACATGACGTTGTGTCGAGTACAGAAGACGAGCATGGTTGTGTGTTTATAATCTATTCACAAGTCTAACGGCAGATGGAAAGAAGCTGTTCTTATGGCGGGAGGTTCTAGTCCGGATGGACCGTAACCTCCTGCCTGAGGGAAGCGGCTCAAAAAGTCTGTGACCCGGGTGCGAAGTGTCAGCTGCTATCCGACCTGCACGCCCCCGAGTTCTGGAGATGTACAGGTCCTGGAGAGATGGAAGGCTGCAGCCAATCACCTTCTCAGCAGAGCACACAATGCGCTGCAGTCTATGTTTGTCCCTCACCGTGGCTCCAGCGTACCATACAGCGATGGAGGAGGTGAGGATGGACTCAATGATGGCCGTGTAAAACTGCACCATCATCTGGGCCGGCAGCTTGGCCTTTTTCAACTGCCACAGAAAGTACATCCTCTGCTGGGCCTTTTTGATCAGGGAGCTGATGGATGGCTCCCACCCAAGGTCATGTGAGATGGTGGTTCCGAGGAAGCGGAAGGAGTCCACAGTGGTGAAGGGGGTGTCCGTCAGGACGAGGGGGAGAGATGGGGCTGTGACTTTCCTGAAGTCCACAATCTCAGAGAGAGAGAGAGAGAGAGAGAGAGAGAGAGAGAGAGAGAGAGAGAGAGAGAGAGAGAGAGAGAGAGAGAGAGAGAGAGAGAGAGAGAGAGAGAGAGAGAGAGAGAGCTGGTCCTTGGATACAGACATCAAACAAGGAATAGGAAAGTGAAGAACCAAACCTCCGGATGACAACATTAATGGAGTCAAATATGAAAATACTCCTGCATAAAATATTACCACCCCAAATGGACTTTTAAAGACATTTTTGAAACAGCTATCATAAAAAACACAACATCAGCCAACTTCTTAGACATTCAGTGTTGCTTTATTCAAATTAGGGTAATGGCAGGTTATTGAAGTCAGATCTATTATATAAACATTCTACGAGAGTTTTTTCCAGAAATTAAAAATACATCAACAAAATCTGTAGCCTGGCCTGCCAGACTTATCCTCTGTTTAATTCTGCACAGAGAAAGAGTCTGGTAACTCATAGGTAGAAAGGCAATTGAGGGGTGGGACTAGACAGCTCAAAAATAACCAATCAGAAAAAAGATGGAAATGCTGACTGTACCACGCGACGCTGTAATTTTTTTTAGCTGTAGTAAACAAAAGGCGTCCGGCAACGGCGCAAACATCTTAAATTATCTTCAGGACACACCCATTGGTACTTAAACTCAGCTGTTGCACCTCTGTGGTTTTTCATCTGATGATGGTGATGTTTTGATTTATTCTTTGTACATGCGCCGCTCCACTGTTGACCTCAGTGTCTGCACTCACCTGTTGTGGCTTGGCTGGTATGTGTGAAGTTTCCTGCTGCTGTGAAAATCTTAGGTGGCCTGCTATGATTTAAATCATGTTTCACCTTCAGCAAGGTTTTGTATTTGCTCATCTTTCTGTAAACTCTTCTACAGCAGAGTCACAAAAACTGGTGTTTTAAAGATTATCAGTGATCTGCAAACGAGATAATAACTGCCTCCTTTTAGTTGGCTGAAATTTGCTAAACCTGACATGTAAAATTTATGTATTACATAGTTTGACTCAACTGTGTCTCACAGGGTGTCCATTATATATATATATATATATATATATATATATATATATATATATATATATATATATATATCTCAGTCTCATTGTTGTAAACCATTTGTATCCTGCCGTCCCGTATGCTGTATGTTGGCTCCATAAAATTCAGACAAAAATGGCCCCTTGGTCATCACCCGTCTCAGCTCTGGCATTAAGACGACCCAAAAAAAACATACTACGGCCATATTTGTTGTTTCACTCAGTTGCATCATTTACTGGCAAGTGTTTTGTTTAGAAAATCTTGAACAATCAATAAACTTATTGAACCCCTAAGATGAAGTTAACATTATGTTTGGAAGGAAACAGTTCCCTTGGGGAAACTAACTGAAATACATTTTCTCTAAATGTAACTTGTAGTTAAGTTGGTTTTTAAATGCGGTTGTGAACTGTGCTTGAGAACTTGAACCAATAGTAAATTTGGGTGCTTGAGTAGTTTTAGATAACATAAATCTCGTTTGAAACCGCCCCAATCTAACAAGCTCTTAGCTTAACTTGTCCATGAGAATGAGTTTCTTCCATATTCTTCATCCTAAATTTCTTTTCAGTACAGTTGCTAAACTTAAACAGAATCATAGCTCTGAGCCATCTATTTGTCAGAGTCCAAGCCCCCAGGCCGGGCTCTCCCAGCTGACCGGCTTCCGTCTTGGACCACATTACCCAGCATGCCCCTCGCGGGGATTCCCTCCACGTTTCACCTGCGTCATCCATGTCTATATATGGAAGACGCTACACCGGCTCTTCACTCAGTCATCGTTCCACCGTGATCCATGATCAGAGTATTTCCAAAGCTACTACAGCTAAACCTCCACCTTTCCTCCTCAGACCTCATCCGTCAGCCGTTCCAGCACCGCTTTCAGCCCACCATCTGTATAATAAACGCTCTTACTCCCGAACCCAGTCTTCGAGTCTGACAGGATGACTGAGTCCATTAATCCAGCGGAGTTCGAGCAGGTGAAGAGAAAGATGGAGCAACTGGTGAACGAGAACGTTCAGCTCCACGCCCAGGTCGACCGGCTTAACACCAGACTGAACTCCCAGACCGATCTCTCCATGCAGTTGTCTACTGCCGTCACGGCACTCCAGCAGCAGGTTCATGCTCTCCACCTGCAAGCCCTCACTCCACCGACGGGAGAGCCACACTTCAGTCTCCCGGAGAAGTGGAATGAAGAGACGGGGAGTCCAGACGGTCTGCTTGCTACCCTCGAGATGCAGTTCGAGTGCCACCCAGGACGCTTTCCCACTGCGCGTTCTCGAGTGGCACAGCTCACCTCCCTGCTCACCGGACGCGCAGCAGAGTGGGCTGCTGCGCTCTATAATTCTAAATCACTGGACTGCAATGACTACGCTGCATTCGTGGCTGCCCTCAGAAAGACGTTTGTTCCACCCAGCAGCGAAATGGGGGCAGAGGCATGACTCCTAAAACTCCGCCAGAAGGAGCGCTCTGTGTGCGCTTATGCGTCGGAGTTCCGCACCATCTCCGCCAAGCTGCGATGGGATGAATCTGCCCTTCGAGCCGTTTTCTTGGCGGGACTGGCAACCTACATCCGGGATGAGATGGCGGGAAAGGAGCTGCCCCAGAACCTGGATGAAGTGGTGGATCTGGCGTTGCGCATGGATCAGCGGGTTCTGGTTCGGCCCAAGCCCTTCACTCGCCCATCCAGGGCGCCTGGACCTCTTCCTCGTTCCCCCACGCCTGCTCCCGGACCCGCTTCTACTGATGAGCCCATGCAATTAGGCCACCTTCCTCCAGAGGAGAGACAGCGACGGTGGCGCGAGGGTCTCTGTGCCTATTGTGGCTCCTCCCACCACAGACGCCTGAACTGTCCATTACGTTTGGGAAACGAAGGAACCCACTGAGTATCGGGGTCGCTCAGCCTGGGTCACCTTCAGCCCCCACCTCTTCAAATCGACTCCTTCTTTATGTTACCCTCCTTCATGGTGAGGCCTCACTCCAGATGCACACGCTGGTGGACTCGGGGGCCGCTGACAATTTCATGGACATGGATCTGGCTAAGCGCCTACGGATCCCCATGACCCCCTTGGAGAGAGTTGTGCCAGTGACCTCGGTGGACGGTAGGCCCCTCCAACCCTATCCGGTCCAAAACCGAACCCAGCCACTCCATATGATTGTCCAAGGCCACAGAGAGACCATCCAGTTCCTGATCATATGTGCTCCCTCCTCTCCTCTAATCCTGGGATTTCCCTGGCTCCGTCTCCATGACCCCCGGATTTCCTGGTCCCAGGGCCGCCTTTTGGAATGGGGGGCCCAGTGCCAGGCCCACCTCTCTCCTCCTCCATCCATGCCAGACTGCCCGGCCGGTGACCCTGGTCCTACACCTCCCAATCTGCCACTGCCCTACCGGGACCTGGCTGCGGTGTTCGACAAGAGGCGCGCCACCACACTGCCGCCTTACCGCCCGTACGACATGGAAATTAAGCTGCAACCAGGAACCAGTCCACCCCGGGGGCGCCTTTTCTCTCTCTCTCTCCCGCCGAGTCCAGAACCATGGAGGAATATATTGACCAGGCCCCCCGGCAGGGTTTCATCCGACCCTCGTCGTCCCCAGGTGCCGCAGGCTTCTTCTTTGTGAGGAAAAAGGAGGGTGATCTCCGCCCCTGTATAGATTACAGAGGACTGAACAGGATCACAGTCAGAGATCGTCATCCTCTGCCGCTCCTCACGTCCGTCCTGGATGCCATCTCCCAGGCGTGGATTTTCACCAAGCTGGACCTCCGGAGCGCCTACAACCTGGTCCGTATCAAAGCTGGAGATGAGTGGAAGACGGCGTTCATCACCCCCACCGGTCACTGGGAGTACCAGGTCATGCCCTTTGGACTGTGCAATAGCCCCGCCGTTTTCCAACACTTCATCAATGATGTCCTTCGTGACATGTTGGGACGGTGGGTGTTTGCCTACTTGGATGACATTCTGATCTACTCCAAGTCAGAGGCCGAACACTACCACCATGTTCGCGCTGTCCTGACCCGGCTCCTGGACAACAACCTGTTCTGTAAGCCCGAGAAGTGCTCCTTCCACCAGCGGTCCGTTTCATTCCTGGGCTACCTGATTTCGGATCAAGGTCTAACTATGGACCCTCAGAAAGTCCAGGCGGTGAAGGACTGCCCCCTACCAACCAGCCTGAAGCAACTGCAGAGTTTTCTGGGTTTCTGCAACTTTTACCGTCGATTTATCAAAGACTTTAGCACCATTGTGGCGCCTCTCACCTCTCTCACCCGACCGAGCCCTCCTGGTCAACCGTTCCGGCTCACCCCAGATGCCGTTCGGGCCTTCCACTACCTAGTCGCTCGTTTCACATCAACTCCTATCCTGCGCCATCCGGATCAGGCAGTCCCTTTTTTTGGTCGAGGTCGACGCTTCGGATGTCGGCGCCGGCGCCATCCTGTCCCAAGGCGGCCCAGATGACAGGCTACACCCCTGCGCCTACTTCTCCAGGAAGTTTTCCACCACCCAGCAGAAGTACGGCGTAGGGGATCGCGAGCTGCTGGCCATAAAATGGGCGTTGGAGGAATGGAGGCAGTGGCTTCTGGGCACCCCTCAGCCGTTCACCATCTGGACTGACCACCAGAACCTAACCCACATCCGGTCCACCAAGCAGCTAAATCCTCGCCAGGCTCGCTGGGCCCTCTTCTTCGAACCCTACGAGTTCCATCTCGCCTATCGCCCCGGGACTAAAAACCAGAAGGCGGACGCCCTCTCCTGCCAGTTCACACATTCAGCGCCCACGTCCGAGCCGGCGCCCATCCTCCCGGAGCACCGTTTCGTGGCCCACCTTGGGTGGCCGTTGGAGGAGGCCATCCAAAACGCCCTCCGGGATGACCCAGCGCCGCCAGAGACCCCCGCCAGTCGGCTCTACGTCCCCGCGGCCTGTCGCAGTGAGGCGTTGGCCTGGGCCCACTCATCACGCCTGTCTGGTCACGCGGGCTTCTCTCGGACTCTCAAGTTCTTGAAACGGGCTCTCTGGTGGCCACGTATGGAGAGGGATGTTAAGGAATTCACGAGCGCCTGTGACGTCTGTGCCCGCTCTAAGGCATCCACCCAGGCTCCGGTTGGCACCCTCAGACCTCTTCCGGTGCCCAGCCGCCCCTGGTCCCATGTGGGGCTGGACTTTGTCACAGGTCTCCCGCCGGTCAACAACCTCGACACCATCCTAACGGTCACTGACCGGTTTTCCAAAGCTGTTCACTTCATCGCCCTCCCGGGCCTTCCCTCGGCCCGACGCACTGCAGAACTGTTTCTGGAGAATGTGGTGCGTCTCCACGGGTTCCCGGTCGACGTGGTCTCAGATCGTGGTCCTCAGTTCACGGCCCGTTTCTGGAAAGCCTTCTGCCATCTAGTGGGAGCTTCTGTCAGCCTGTCTTCGGGCTACCACCCACAGACCAACGGTCAATCGGAGCGGGCGAACCAACAGTTGGGCCGGTACCTCAGCTGCTTTGTCTCGGCCCAGCCCTCGCAGTGGCCTAAGTACCTCCTCTGGGCGGAGCTGTCCCATAATCTTCACACCTCCTCGGCCACTCAGATGTCCCCTTTCGAGGTCTGCTATGGCTACCAGCCCCCAGTCTTCGCCCACCAGGAACCCGAAGTCGCGGTGCCAGCCGCTCAATCCCTGGTGAGGCGTTGCAAGAACGCATGGATCAAGGCGCGGGCCTCCATAACCCGGGCCAACGCCCGTTACTCACACCAACACCTCTGCAGGCACCGCCCGGGTCCCTCCTATGCTCCAGGGGACAAGGTCTGGGTGTCCACGGCAGGCCTCCGGGTCCGCGCTGGTTCCAGGAAGCTCACTCCCCGGTTCCTCGGGCCCTACCCCGTGCAGGAGGTCATCAACCCGGTCACGTACCGGCTGCGACTGCCTACAAGCCTTTGCGTCCATCCTACCTTCCACACCTCCCGGCTCAAGCCTTACGTGGAATCCCCCCTCCTGCCACCTCAGGCTCCAGCACCTCCGCCGGCCCGCTTCCTCGACGGTGAGCCCATCTACAAAGTCCGGCGCATTCTGGACGCTCGCCGCCGGGGTCGGGGCTGGCAGTACCTTGTAGATTGGGCGGACTACGGCCCCGAGGAACGCTCCTGGGAGCCGGCCCGCTCCATCTTGGACCCTGCCCTCATCTCGGACTTCTGGGCCCACCGAGGTGGCCCGGGGACTTCTGGAGCCGTCCCTGGACCGGGGGGTCCTGTCAGAGTCCAAGCCCCCAGGCCGGGCTCTCCCAGCTGACCGGCTTCCGTCTTGGACCACATTACCCAGCATGCCCCTCGCGGGGATTCCCTCCACGTTTCACCTGCGTCATCCATGTCTATAAATGGAAGACGCTACACCGGCTCTTCACTCAGTCATCGTTCCACCGTGATCCATGATCAGAGTATTTCCAAAGCTACTACAGCTAAACCTCCACCTTTCCTCCTCAGACCTCATCCGTCAGCCGTTCCAGCACCGCTTTCAGCCCACCATCTGTATAATAAACGCTCTTACTCCCGAACCCAGTCTTCGAGTCTGACACTATTCCCTTAGCCCTCAGCAGCAATGACTTCATGGGATTTTTTTTTACAAGTAAAATTAATTCTATTAGAAACAAAATCTTTAGCATCCTCCCTAATGCGATTTCTTCTTCCGCAGTAAGTGAGGCAGCTTCAGAGGTGACTGTAGAACCTCATCTGTGCTTGAACCGTTTTGATCCAGTTGAGCTTTCAGAGTTATCAAAAATATTAGCTTCATCTAAACCTTCAACTTGCATTTTGGATCCAATCCCAACCAAATTATTTAAAGAAGAATTTCCTTTGGTTACTGCCCCCATTCTAGATATAATCAATCTATCCTTAGTAAATGGGTATGTACCACAAGATTTTAAGGTTGCTGTAATCAAACCTTCCCTTAAGAAGCCTTCTCTGGGTCCAGATGACCCAAAGAATTATAGACCAATATCTAACCTTCCATTTTTATCCAAAGTCCTGGAGAAAATAGTGGCCATCCAAGTATGTGAGCATTTAAACACTATTGCTCTGTTTGAGGAATGTCAGTCTGGTTTTAGAGAGCATCACAGCACTGAAACTGCGTTATTGAGAGTTACAAATGATATTCTCATGGCCCCAGATAAGAATCTTGTGTCTGTTCTAGTCTTGTTAGATCTCAGTGCTGCCTTTGACACAGTTGATCATAATGCTCTTTTAGAAAGACTTGAACATGTTGTAGGGATCAAAGGAACCGCGTTAGGCTGGTTTAAATCCTACCTGTCTGACAGATTTCATTTTGTAAACGTACATGACAAATCGTCTTAATACTCCAGGGTTACTTGTGGAGTACCACAGGGTTCAGTGCTTGGACCAATTCTTTTTACTATATATATGCTCCCAATTGGTAAAATCATTAGACAGCATGGGATAAACTTCCACTGTTATGCTGATGATACTCAGTTATATTTATCCATTAACCCTGATGAACCTAATCGGTTGGGTACATTACAGGCTTGTCTTGAGGACATAAAACATTGGATGACTCTAAACGTTTTGCTTTTAAATCAAGACAAGACGGAAGTTCTCATCTTTGGACCAGAAATCCAGAAAAGGAAATTGCTTAGCCAATCACCTGACCTGAATGGCATTACATTAATCTCCGAGAACAAAGTAAGGAACCTTGGTGTTATCTTTGACCAGGTTGACCAGGACATGTCATTCAAATCCCAGGTTAAACAGGTTTGTAGGATTTCCTTTTTCCACCTTCGGAATATTGCTAAGATTAGAAGCATCCTTTCCAGGAGTGATGCTGAAAAACTAGTTCATGCATTTATTACATCAATACTGGATTACTGTAATTCATTACTCTCAGGAAGTCCACAGAATGTAGTCAAAAGTCTTCAGCTTGTCCAAAATGCTGCAGCTAGAGTTCTGATGAGAATTAAAAAGAGAGATCATATCTCTCCTGTCTTAGCTTCCCTACATTGGCTACCTGTTAAATTCAGAATAGATTTTAAGATCATTCTTCTCACATATAAAGCTCTTAATAATCAAGCTCCATCATACATCAGCAATCTGATTGTTCCATATGTTCCTAACCGAGCACTTCGCTCTCAGACTGCAGGTCTACTGGTGGTTACCAGAATATCTAAAATTAGGATGGGAGGCAGATCTTTTAGTTATCAGGCTTCTCTCCTGTGGAACCAGCTCCCAGCCTTAGTCCATGAGGCAGACGCTTTGTCTACTTTTAAGAATAGGCTTAAAACATTTTTATTTGATAGGGCCTATGGTTAAAATCTGATGTTAGCCTAAATCTGGACAAGTGGGGGAGTAGAGGGAGGTGGAGTGTACAGTCGGTAAAGATGGCTCTCCCTTGCCCTGCCTCCAACATGCCTCCATCTAAATAGGATCGATTATCCTGAGTTATCTCTGTAGTTATGCTGCTATAGGCTTAGACTGCTGGAAGATACACTGACCACTTTTCCCACCCTACTGCTTTCTTCTACAATCTGCTCTTTAACTGTATTATTTTCTGCAATTTCAGCTGTTAACTTTATTTTCTCTCTAAGTGTTTTTCTCCCCAGAAGAAGCTACAACGATGTTCTGCTGAGCTGTGGTGGCCTCGTGGAGGGGGCCATCATCTAGCACACTGCTTTAATTATAGTTCCACTAGGATAAATACAATAAAGTTTATCTCTCACCAAATAGAATATTTACTAAGACATCACAATATAACTATAGACACATTACTTTGTGCGCGTGTGTGTGTGTGTGTGTATGTGTACCTGCTCTGTCTTCTCGATCCCCAGTGAGTCGTGGAGGATGGCTGCTTATACTGAGCCAGGATTCTCTGGAGGTTTCTTCCTGTTAAAAGGGAGTTTTCCTCTCCACTGTCGCTTCATGCTTGCTTAGTATGAGGATTGCTGTAAAGCCACTGACACTTGTCAGTGACTTGATGCAATTTGCTGGTTTCCTTATACAGGAAACATTATTTCTGATTGGCTTAATGAACTGACCTGAATTGGAATGTTTATTATGTGAAGTGCATTGAGACGACTCTTGTCGTGATTTGGCGCTATATAAATAAACTTTAATTGAATTGAATTTAACCTGAGGTCACGCTGACTACTGTAGTCCACACAACTCCACTTTACTACAATGCTTATCCTTTAAAGCAGAAATCAGAGTTTATTTCCAAGAGGGCACCATCTAGAGGTAGAAAAATGTTTTACACCTTAAGCCCCCTCCCCACTTCCGTGATTATGGATGGAAGCAGCACATCTTGCTCACGAATGCGCACCTCTAGGCCGTTGTCGAACACTATTGGCTAATAGTGAATGGCGCTCATTTAAAATTACGTGGGGCTCTATGGAAGGTATGGGACAGGCTTAGCAACAAAAAACAAAAAATATACATAATTCGTGGAAGAGGGCAAACTCGGATTAAGGTTCATTATGCAATTACCAATTTTATGTATGAAGAAATTTCAATTATTTCTTTATTTATCTGCTCGTTTGGTTCTGCTTGGCTGATGGATGTTCTGCAAATGAAAAAAGTAAATCAGTGGGAGCTTAAACCAACAACAATGTAAAAATCCTTGTGGCCTACTTTACACAACTATGATTGTAATAAAAGATTCCTCCATGCCTACATGTTTCAATTGTGTTGTAAAATGTATAATTAGGAGTAAGATGGAATATATTCCCCCAGCTGGTTGTACCTCCTATAGGGTTGCCATTTCCTAATTAAAGGAGTTGAACCCTCCTACTTGTAAGTGGAACCATGCCTGAATGTACCAAACACACTCGACCATAGACTTGCTTTAGGCAGTCCTACTTCTGGAAAATGCAAAAAAAAAAAAAAAAAAAAAAAAATCTCAGTGGTTTTGCTGCCATCTAAAAACCCACAGGTTTAAAAGTAAAAACGATATGTTTTCATTAGTGAGTGCAGAGGTCTTCTACTTAATTAGAAAGTTGTTAAAATTTCATGTTTACTTCAGAGATCAAGCTGACTGGATCATGTGTGCAGTGGCTGGGCTACAAGAAAAGGGAAAGATGTTTTATTTTAGAAGTTTCATATTAACTCTCACTACCCAGATGTTGACTGAACATGTATTTCGTTTGTGTGTTTTACCTGTATAGTTGAAGGTCTGTGTGTATTAGCACAAGTGTGTGTTTATGTAAGAGGGCAGGGAGGGAGTCGGTTCCTGAAGCCTGCAGATAATAACAGCGTTACAGGAGGAGGACTGTGGTCTGCATTCTGGAACAGTTTATTAGGGGGAAGTCTGCAATTACATATTTTCTGGCTAAACATTAACTAACTCCGTATTGCAAGCCTTTACATCAACAGCAGCTTGGACTGTGAAGCTTTAGAGTTAAGTGTGTACTCGGATAACGCACTTTAACTGGCAGAGTTGTCTCCTCGTTCAACGACGACTTTCTGCAGAGGATTAATTTAATTATTGCTCATTTTAGAGTAGAATCTGTTGGCAGTTTTTGGGTTTAATTGCAAAAGCCTCCTTGGATTAGAAGCTGTTATATAATATAATCCTGCTGAAAGCACTGTAATAAAGCTGCTGTGGTAGATTAAAGTAGTTTGAATACATTCATTATTTTTTTAATCAAAAAGAGTAATTTTTAGTACTTATAATCACAGTTTTTTCTTGTTTGTTTGGAACTTGTCTTCAGCTGTGTATGCTATGTAAAACCGTGGAGGAGGAATGCTTGGGGGTGAAGGTGGCTCAGGGGTTAGAAGTTCACGTTGTGACTGGTAGGTTACTGGCCCAAATCCAGGCTTTGTCCATCTCAGCCACTGTGTCCTTAGACAAGACACTTGATACTTTTTACCTGCTGGTGGTGGTCAGAGGGACCAGATTTCCTAGATGGGTGGGAAGGATTTTCAGTTTTACAAAAATCTGGCTATGCATGTACATGGCCCCTAAAAAACCACTGTACTGTACTATACTATACTATACTATACTATACTATACTATACTATTCTCTCTCTCTCTCTCTCTCTCTCTCTCTCTCTCTGTATATATATATATATATATATATATATATATATATATATATATATATATATATATGTACACACACACACACACACACACACACACACACACACACACACACACACACACACACACATATATATAATTAGATGCTGGCAGGAAAGGCATACATGGAATGCTGCAACTGGCATTGTGTACAGGAACATCTTTGTAGAGTAGGGACTAGAAGCCCCAAGGTCAAAGTGGGTAACGCCCCCTAAGGTGGTTGAGAACGAGCGAGCCTAGCTCCAGTGGGAAGACCCAGGACACGCTGGAGGGACTATGTTTCTCAGCTCACCAGGGAACACTTTGGGATTCCCACGGAGGAGCTGGCCCAAGTAGCTGAGGAGAGGGATGTCTGGGCCTCTTGACTTAGGTTGCTGCCCCTGTGACCCGACTCTAGATAAGTGGCATGAAAAGGGATGGATGGATGCATTTATGTCATTTTTATTTAAGCTGCCATCTTTTTTAAAATTCAATAACATTTCCATCCATCCAGTCTCTGTACCTGTCATGGTCTGTGTCTGCGTCTCCCTCATGTGTCTCCTTGTGTGCTCCATTTTCCCCTAAGAATCCCCCTTATGTGTCTCTTTGTGTTCCTCATGTGTCCCCTGGTCTTCAGCCCTCCAGATATCTCTCCCAGGTCCTGTGTTCCTTTAGTCTTCCCCAGTCACCCCTCTGCAGTTTTATAGTTTCAGCTTTTCATTTTATTAGTCTCTTTAGTGTGTTTTTTCCCACCGGTGTTTGTAGTTTTCCTTCCCCTTTAGAATATTAGTTATGTGGTTGCTTTTCTTGTTTTTAGGTTTTACTCTTAGGTCATGTTAGTTTCCTCCCTGATTAGTTATTGCTTTCACCTGGTTCTCTCCCCACACACCTGCAGCCCATCTGCCTCCCATTATGCCCCAGTGTATAAAGCCCTCTCTGTGTCTCATTATCTTGTCGGTCCATTGGTTTTGTGTCAGCGTTGTTTGTGCTCCATGTGAGCTTTTGCACCTTGTCTATAAGGTTTTGTGCTCTAAGTGAGCTTTTGTACCTCGCCTCTAGGTTTGTGCTCTGTGTGAGCTTTCGTTCTCCTGATACTCAGGACTTTGGTTTTTGGCTTCCTGCCATTTTTTTGTTCATCTCCAAAATAAAAAGGATTTTACTTTTAAAACACTCCTGCCTCGTGTCATCTGGGGTATCTGCATCTTGGGTCCTGACAACCTCCTCCTTGCTCTCAACGTGAGCAGTCTCTGGGCAAACATGTGGTGTGCACTCTGGACAGGTTCCCAGTTCATCACAGGCATAACATTTCCAGTTCTCTGAAATGCAGGTTACTAGATTACTAGCAATATTCATGCAAATGTTATTATGGCTGAGGAAGCTCAAAGTGGACTTATTAAACTGATGATGAGTAAGTGTTACTAAGAGCATGTTGGTGCTCTTGGAGACTTACCAGACTCATTCAGTGACTGCCTGTTTGTTAGTTATTAGTTCATGTCTGAAAGGGACATCAGATTTCAGCACTTGTCCACACTTTTACAGCTGCTCTCTCCAAACCATTTACTGAACCAAAGATTATTTTTAAGTGGTTCTTGCAAGCACCATCATTTACTTCAGTATTTTTTATACTTTACTACTTTTTCAACCCTTTCAAGAGACACGATACATGAGAAAAAGCATCCTTTCAGTTTCTTGTCACATAAAAGTAAACTTCATGGAGCTAAAACCACTTTAAGTTACCTTTTTCAAGCAATTCATTTAGCACTGAAGCACTTTCAACACCTTAAAAACATAAATTTCTTCCCAGTAAAGAACACTGTCAATGTGGATGCAGGTGACAGGTATTATGAATCTATGACCTGTTTCCAGCCTCAGTTGAAACATCACCTCCCTCAGTTACCATGGAGCTCGTCTGAGCTCTTTTCAGCACCCAGGGCTCCAGAACAAGGTTAACAAATAACACATACTGTACCACTTCTTAGAGTTCCTCTTCCTCCTCCAGCCAACATATTAACTCCCTCCTCTCCCCAAAGGAATTTTCATTTGACTGAGCTTATCTCAACAGAAAAGGAAATTGACTTAGAAGGTTTTCATGATTGAAATAAAGGAAATAATACATTTCACCTTCTTCTTTGTATTTCTCCCTAACCTCCCATGCTCAGACTGTTACTATTCTTTCTTCATCTTTCATTTTTGGTCTTTCTGGCTGCTTTGTGACTCTTTCATATTTTCTCCTGCTATTTGTAACTTCCTAAACATTTTCTGATATTTCTTTACAAAATGGAAAGAATACACAATGAGTACGACAGAGAGAGAAAGCGTTGACTGACATCACCTAGTGGACGTCCACTTACAGCTGATTCACAACATGCTATATGTTGAACTACACGTAACTAATTGTCGTGTTTTTTACCAATTTAAGCTGCCCTACCGCCACCATTTTTGGCCAGGGACACGTTACCGTTGGACTAATGTTTGCTGGGCTAAAACAAAACAAACATACAAAATGGTGACCATCTAATTTGGCTTGTTTTGTTTATAAATTTCATAGTCAGATGATGAAATTAAAAGACGCAGTCAGCGATTTAGAAATGTCTTTTTGTGGTGAATATGTTAATTTAGATGCTTATTTCTTTAGGACATGACAAACCAAAGCAGTTTTTATTTGAAAAAAATTGACTAATTGAAAAAGCTCTTCAGATAAGCAGTAAAATATTCCAAAACACGAGGAAAGAAGTCCAAAAGAGCTCACCAATGCTAGTTTTCCAGGGGCACTAGTAACTCGGACCGATGCAGCTCGGCCCGACCACTGTTTCCAAGGGTACGGTTCGGTATTTCCCCTCTACCTTTTCACCTATTTTTAGTCCCTGCTTCATTGAGGTACCTGGCAAGGCTGGGTCGGGCTGGCATCGTGATTCTGGCCGCCGATTGGCTAGGGGCGGAGTCACTGGTTGCTCCGTAGTTTTTTTTTTTGCCTTCTGTTTCACTGCCTGCAGCCTTTTCCTGATTCAGTCTGACAAAAAGCCATACAACTGATGAAAATGTCCAGCAACACCAACATTTTTCAAATGAGTTGTGTACCTGTGGAGCCTACAGGTTACCTTACACTTTTACTCCTCACCTCATACTATTTTGTCATGAGTAAAAATCACGTGCCAAAATGCACACAGACCTGGAAAACTTTACTGGTAAGAGCATTTTTTAAATTTAAATATATCTCAACATATATGACATTCAACATAAAAATCATTTTTGTTCTCTACTTATGAGTTTTTAGGTAATTAAATCATAATCACTGTTATTTTCCGACTCAGAGTACACCGCTGTGTTTCCTGTTTACTAAATGCGAGAACAGCATTGGACTAAAACAATCACGTGAAAGCCACTCTACTACTTTCTCATTATGTTCAAAAGAAAGTAGTGCCACATTCAAACAGCAATCAGAATATAAAAGCTACTTTAGAAGAAGAAAGTTTACTTTTGAAATTAGTACGAATGCGATATTTTTATGAAACAAACAGCTAGTTGCCACAAGCGGTGGGAACGAGATGAAACGTAGAGGCGACACTGAGCCCTGGAGTGAAACGACTTCGCCGGCATATTGGATAGGTTCTTCACTCTCAAAAACCTAATCGGAGTGAACGCAGAGTGAGCAACTATGCCTGTTTTTGTGCGGCCTACAGTTCCAACAACCGGCGTATGATCGAAAACAGATTATTTGGGATTACTATAGACTATTTTAGCCCAATGAATACATTGGGGCGACTTGTGACCCTTCCAATGTGGTGGCCTGAAGTTACATCAGCACCAATAGACACCCCCAGCCCATGTAGCCTCTAAGTTTACATGTTCTGATCTCTGTGCTTCTCATATTCATTTTCTGCTGTGCTAGACCAACAAGCAAATCAAAATCATTTATGTTCTGCTACTGGCCATCTAGATTTCTAGGCTGATTTATTGTCACTACTGTGAAATTTGCTTTCATTTTATTTACAATTTAGAATCAGATCAGAAGGGGTTTATTGCCAAATGTGCAACAGTCACAATATTGGGAAATTGCTGCGGTACTTGGTGCAAGAAAGATAAAAGATAAGCAAAATTAGAATTAAGAAAAAAACCACACAATGAAATGACTGGGAATCCATAATTAGAGAAGCAGATACTTTATACAAGTCAGTGTAGGCACTGGTCAGAGCGGGAACAAAATCTTTCTTAAATTGCAAGCTGACCTGCAGTTTTTTTTAACTGTAAATGGCTTGAACGATATAGCACCTTCTAAGATCTTACCAACCCCCAAAGCCCTTTACAGCACACCAGTAATTCACACTCACATTCACACACTGGTGAAATGATGAGGCTAGTTGTAGACACAGCTGCCATGGGACACGCTGACAAAGGTGAAGCTGCCGTACACAGGCGCCACAGGTCCCTCTGGCCACCATCAGGAGGCAAGAAAGGTGAGGTGTTTTGCCCAAGGACCCAACAACTGTTTCAGATTGAGTTGGACACAAACCGGCAACCCTCCGTTTTTTTAAACGTAAAAAAATTGCTACACTTGAGCAAGGTCTTACAACCACTGCAAGGAAGTTCAGAAGCCATGTTCAAATTCAAGACATTATGCAACCTCATATACACTCAACAAAAATATAAATGCAACACCTTTGTTTCTGCTCCGATTTTTCATGAGATGGTCTCAGACGGTCTTGGAGGTGAACCTGCTGGATGTGGAGGTCCTGGGCTGGTGTGGTTACACGTTGTCTGTGGTTGTGAGGCTGGTTGGATGTACTGCCATATTCTCTGAAACGCCTTTGGAGACGGATTATGGTGGAGAAATTAACATTTGATGCACGAGCAACAGATCTGGTTGACATTCCTGCTGTCAGCATGCCAATTGCACACTCCTTCAATGCTTGTGGCATCTGTGGCATTTTGCTGTGAGACAAAACTGCACATTCCAGGGTGGCCTTTTATTGTGGGCAGTAAAAGGTACACCTGTGCACTACTCATGATGTCAGATCAGCATCTTGATGTGGCACACCTGTGAGGTGGGATGGATTATCTCAGCAAAGCAATAGTGCTCACTATCAGACATTTAGACTGATTTGTGAACAATGTTTGAGAGAAATGGTGATATTGTGTATCTGGAATGAATTTTAGATCTTTAAGTCCATCTCATGAAAAATCGGAGCAGAAACAAATGTGTTGCGTTTATATTTTCGTTGAGTGTAGATATCATTCATAATTTCTCAACAACAGTTGCAGTTGTAGTGTAATGCTGGCTGTAGTTTTCCTAGGTTAGAGTTTCAGATGTCATCAGATAAACATCAAATCATCATTGGGTTTGGAAATATTTTTATTTCATCAGAAGTCTTCCTGGCAATGAATACATTGTCATGTTATTCAAGGCAATCCTCTATAAAGAACAGTTTTAATACCAGATACAAACCTCATAACATTTGACACTTTGATATTTTCTAATTCACTGTTGGCATTGTTGGCTCAACATTAGCCTCCAGCTTTCCTGACCCGATTTTAGATTTGAAACCAAAAGGATGCTGTGACTTCTAAGGTGTTACAAGACCTCTGAGCTGCTCCTGCCACTGGCTAACATTTTTACCTGCTCATTGCTGACTAGTGTTCAATTACAAATGCTGGCGCAGACTTGGCAACCCCGTGGGCTCATATATGATTGGCTCTAAAACTAGGAAGTATGGAGCTGGGATAGAGTGTCAGCAATTACCGTGTCTCTCTGTGACCTTTTTAAAAGAAGAAAAACTGACAACACCAATTATTGTTTTAACTTAAGTTTAATGCACTAGGTATTCGAGTACACATAACACCATCTGAGTAAAACAGAAGCACCTTTCCTCTCCTTTCAGACTGAAGAAAAGGAAAAAGAATTAAATAATCTGTATTTGTCCGCATCCTTTGTCATGGTGTAGCAGTATTTCCTGACACCTGCAACCATCACACTCAATCAAGGGCCATCTATAGTCAAAATCAGTCCATCAATAAGTAATATCTGTGGTATTAAAATCAAGCTATCGATGGAAGACTTCCTCTTTGCTCACAGGAATTCACCCGGCCTTTTAGAGCAACCTGTGTGTGACTTATGTTCCTCCGGTGGATTAAGAGTACTCAAAAGCCATTTAATTTACAATCCTCTGCGTTCCAAAGCAACACTGAAGGGACTATGTAGAGCCATGAGGAAAAAAAGCTCAGCAAGTACTGTGTTGATAGTTATAAAGCAGCCGTATTTCCAAAGAAGGGCCTATGAATAAAATGCAAACCCCTCTATTAGGGGGATGTGCCTGAACTTGAGCTGAAAGGAATGTTTTGGATTTACAAGGATCCTGTGTGTGAGGCTATGTGTGTGTGTGTGTGTGTGTGTGTGTGTGTGTGTGTGTGTGTGTTGTAAAGTGCAGCATGAATAGATGTGTTGACCCCAATCACAAACTTGCATGTGTGTGCAGGAACTGAACAAAATTTGCAAAACTTTTATCCACAGCTGCAGGCTTTTGCCATCGTGATATCATTAGCTTCATTCATACATGATTCAGCGATGAAAGATGGCCTCTGTGTACTAAACATCTGTATAAGAAATTATGCATACTTTCAGCTGACTCCAGCCGCGCTATAACTCTAGCCGTATCTGTTTTTGTCATGAGAGCCTGCCTTTAGGCTTCCTCACAAGACTGTGTTTGTGCATCACATGTGTGGTCAGAAGACGCAAGGCCATCTCCTTCAGCAAGATGCCAAGAAGGGGACATAAATCTCCCCTCAGCTCCTGGTGGGATGTCACAGAAGACGGAGATCTTAAAGGCAGCAGGCCTACAGCTCGGGGGTAGGAACACAAACATCAATCGTTGAATCCAAGGAGAATGTGTTTTGGGTCTTGTTGGATGGTTAAAAGTAGACCAGGAAGTGTGTGTGTGTGTGTGTGTGTGTGTGTGTGTGTGTGTGTGTGTGTGTGTGTGTGTGTGTGTGTGTGTGTGAGCATGCTTTGCTCTTCTCTGCATGTGTGCATGTCTTTGTGTTGATGCACACTGAGAGTTTGAATGCTTGCGTGTGTGTGGACATGCCTCTAAATATGCCTTCCTAGGCTCCCCTCTTCTGAGGTGGAAACAGGGTAATAAATAGCAGGGTATCTTCTGGCTGCAGTCCAGGAACTGAGGCCCTGGCAAGGAAGTGACTCATTTTGGTCGAGAGAAAAGAAGAGGGGGGATAAGAGGATTTTTGTGTCTCTTATTATCAGCAAGCCAAAGCAAAACCACACTGGCAGGCCAAAAAGAGAGGAGTAGTGGAGGGGAGGAAGTGGGAGGAGGAGGTGAGGCGTAAGGGAAGGTGCTTGAAGGAGGAGGAGTAGAAACTGCTGCTCTGATAGGACCTCTGCTGCTGGTATTTGGCTTTTTAGGAACTGACTTTTGACCCGGGCTGAGGGCCATGCTCGGGGCAGTTTGTTTGCCAACACCTGTGTGATGAATGCTCACCCTGCATGCTTTCAGATTTTTTTTTCAATATACAGAAAAAAAATCCTCAGTTCAGAAAAGTGTCCGTTTTACTTTTTGGTTTTCAGTTTATGTTTTTAGTGAAAAAAAGTAAAAAACTCTGACTAAGCCTTCTCTGTTTTCCCAAGCCAAAGTGTTTCAGGTAGGTAAGTAAAACACCTGAGCAGACAAGGAAAGCTATTTTATGTGTTTGTATGCACGCATGTGGCAGGATATGGATTAAGGCCTCAAAACTGGAGCTTAGAGCCAAACACTTGTAAATATGTCAGAGTATATGGACTCGCCTCGTACTTTAGTACTTCAGGAAGCCTTTCAACAAACTCATATTCAACCTAAGGCAGTGTCAGTTTTTTAGTTGACATTTGTAAATCATAATCTGTTTATGGTGAATCAGTTATTTCAGTGTCTGAGTTTATGATTAGACTGCAGTTGTAAAAAATGCCGCTGCTGTAAAAAAAAAGTAAGGCGCGAACCGGAAAAGCTTCTGCCGATCACAATTCAACAACGGATTATGAAAGAACGGATAATGCTCGAAACGCGCAGATTCTTCCTGATGTTGACGTCATCATAGAGTGCAATGTTCTGTGACTCTTAAAAAACAGTAAAAACGCTGAAAAATGCTGGCAGCGAAGGGCTTTTCTGACCAGGAAACGGCTGGCAGTGAATGAGTTATGGAATTTTTTTTAAGAATTTGCTCTACATGTCAGTCTAGCCAGGTTCCACCGGCTGATCAGTTGTTTTGTGCCTGGCCAATCCCAATGCTCTACATATATTGGGCGGAGCTTAATGCTAGAGCTAGAAAAACTGTAAAGATGACGTTAGCTCATGAACCCGTTACACCCGTTTGAAACGGCTTTGGTATCAACTTTGGACGACTTAGATTCAAGATTTTCTTTGAGACATTAGCAGATAAAGTTACTTAAGCAATTTATTTTCAACAAGGATGTTTTTGCTTCTTCTTTGTTGGTGTATGGCGGATTGCCCCATTCACTGATTCCCGTAGCGATGAATCAGTCCAGTTTGCTGCTGTCATTGGTTTTACCACAGTTCAGTTGCGCACGGAGACAGTTTGAAAGACAACTGTAGATTCCGCCCCATGAATGGGTTATTTTCATGGTCAGCCATTATATTTATTAGAACACATCTCATTTCTATGAACTGAGGTCACTCACAAAACCATCTACATTGAGTAAGATAGGATTAGCTTAAATGTTTTACATAAAACAACTTAAACATGGCTGGAATCTCCCTTCAAGTCAGGTCAGTCTATTTAATTCTGGGCCCAGAGGGCTGGAACGTTTTAGCTAGTTTCAGCAAATCTGATTTCAATGAGCAGGTCATTAACAGGCTTCTGTAGCACCGGATGGGTTGCTGCACAGGTGATTCAACCACTGAATCAGGTGTGTTGGAGCAGAGAAACCACTAAAACATACAGGCCCTTCAGGCGTGGAATTGAATACCCCGGCAACACAGAAAAAACAGCCACTGATCTTGAAGTTAAAAAAACTTTTTTTTAAAATAAAATAAAGCAACAAGTTTCCCCTTTAATGCATTTATGTCTCGGTTAAATCCACTGGAGTAAGGTGAGTTTCTTATTCTTATCAGCGTTACACATCCGGTCTGAGGGGTCTTTAACTTCATAATCATAAGTCACACAAGGAGAAATCTCCACTGTTAATCAATGAACATTTACCACCACTTGGTCCCATCTGAGTTTCCAGGTGGGCGTTCGGGATGGCAGACCTTTGTTCTGTGTGTGTGTGGAAAAGCACACACTGTCAACATGAGAGAGAAAAGCTAATATTTACCACGTATGGCCTCGGCTTTAATATTAGCTAGAGGCACTAGTGGAGGGAGATCAGAACTTTGACTCTGGACTCCTCAAGGATTTATTTTTAACTTTGCTGCTTTATTTGACAAGAAACAGAAGAAGGAATCACATTTAGAATAAAGTAAATAAGAGATCAAAAGCAGGTTTTCAACAGTTTAATGTGCTTATAGCAGTTATGCTTCCATGGAAAGCAGGTTTCTGCATCTTTCTTTATCATTAATGGGATTTTCATGAGTTGGTTCTGTTTTCTTGTGCAGAAAATAGATTACATGCAAAGTAACATTTTTGACTGAAATATTACTTTTAAAATCAGGTAGAATTTATAAAAATAGGAATATTTAATGGAAAAGTAAAGACAGTCATTATAAGAATTTATAGAAAATATCCCAAAACAAAAAAGCTGTTTAATCCTGGGATGACTTTGTAAATGTAGACTTGCACTTGCAGTTTAATAAATGCATTACAGAAACACTGTAGACCTCTGCCTCTTACCCTGCAGAGTTTAATGCAGAAAAAAACCATCGCTGTCCATTTTTCTCCTCGTGGCTCAGCAGAGTTCACATTTAAGAAATACTGGCAAGTCTGCTGTCTCAGGAAAGGACTCCAGACGAGTTCATGTCCAAGCATCTTGACATAATACTGCATGAAATCGCCGGAGGATTTCACATGAGTCAAGCTATGGGGCTCTGGCATGGGACCCACATCAATATCCTACTCATGCTGGTGGCCAGGTGTTGAGGGGAAATTCTCAATCGAATATTGTGTCCAACTTTGTGGGAGCTTGGGGAGCTGTTTCTTGTGTGGATATTTATTTCACCGCCTCACTATGCACCCTGTCTCCTCTCCTTCCGTCTTGTATTTGGCATTCCTCTGATCCGGGCCGAGTGCAGTCTGCTGTGGCTCCCACTTGCACACCTGCTGCAGAGAAACAGCTGTGATCCGGCACAACATCATTAGTGCAGCTGAAAGAGAAGGATAGGCCTGCATGGTTGGGTCCCCCCCCCCTCCCCGTTTACTGGCCTTAAGAGTTCAACTTCAGGGCATCTTTACAATAAACATTTTTATGATATAGATGTGCAAAGGCAGCCATCCCCTCTTGCCAAAGCTCCTGAATGTGTTCATCTGGGTTGTTCGCAAAGTTGTACAGTAAACGGCTTTAAGAAAAGTGGACATTTGGTAAAACATGAAGAAGGCTGAATGTCAGACTGTCTGACTTAAAAAAGGCTTTGGCCCGTGCAGGCAAAGCATCACCTCCTGGCACGTGACCAGAAGTCTCATCAAGTTACACATTTACAAGCAGTCAAGAAGTGTACAAAGTATACTGCTGCAATCAATATGTCCTTCATGCATGTGGAGGACAAGGAGAGAGGAAATGCTTCCATTGATTTGTGAATATACTGGAGTATAATCGTCCCGTAAGAGCATCTGTGCTTCCAGAAAAGAGATGAGAGAGATTTGACTCCTGCGGGTACCAAGGGCTGCTCTGGAGAGCAGATGTCAGGCTACAGGACCGAGTTTCCGCTGTAAAAAATGCATCTGAACACATTCTTTTGCCCTGTCGTAAAAGTGTCCTTTTAACAAGAACTCATTACTGTACATTTTACAAAACATATCTGTGGCTCAAACAGTGCAGATTTATGGGAATTGAGTCTTTTTCCCGGCTGATTGTGTCATCACTATCAGCTGCATGGTGTTACATAGATTTCCAACATGTTTCACAACTGGTGGTTGAGTTCTGACAGATTGAGGTTTTGCATTTTTAAGACTAATGATCTGCAAATGTTCTCCAGGATTACCAAATACAGCAAACCTTTGAATGGACACTTTTCAAACCAGTTTAATTAATTCTCACCTATATAAAGATTTCTATGAAACAGGAGAGTGAAAGCTGTTTAGTTATCACTTACCCTAAAAGACAGGAAATAATGTTTTTTCTTGTGTCTAGTATGTCAATATTTGCATCTCAGTAAACACTGAAAACTCAAGACAGCCACCACAGCTAACACACACACACACACACACACACACACACACACACACACGCACACACACACGCACACACACGCACACACACACACACACACACACACACACACACACACACACACACACACACAAATAGTCCTACAATTCTTTTTTCATTTGGTGAACTTGCATGAGAAGATGCGTGGAATGCTTTTGCTGCTGTGTCGAGTTTTACTGCCTTCCCCTGTGGGAAGGGAGCTAACGGATACAACGCCTGTGTTACGTTACACGCCATTTACACATCCAGTGGAAAGCTGGGGTCAGAGTCACAGCGTTATCCATCTGTTACTAAAATATCTCATGAAACTTTTTAGGCATTTAACATCTTAGTCCACACTGCATGCACACAAACAACCCATTACCTTTTTGTGTCAACCTAATTCAAGATGGCAGCCACAGCTAGTCTAACTGAGCAAACACAAAAATACCACAGCTCAGTAAAATTTAGATCACACATCATGTGGGATGACGTTATTTTTAAGATTTGACTATAATATTGGTAAAATGTTCATTTACTGCTCAGCTTTAAAAGTTTTCAACCATTTTTAGTTTAAAAACCCTGAACCTTTTATGCAGCTTTAAACAGATATATCAGGTGATTTTTATAAAAGTACTTTTTAAAAAGGGAATTTATTTAAACCATAATTGCCAAACTTCTTGAATCTTACATGGTGGTGCAGTGGTTAGCACTGTTGCCTCGCAGCACGAAAGTTGCAGGTTCTAAACTCGGCTGCGGCCTTTCTGCGTGGAGTTGCGTGTTCTCCCCATGCATGCGTGGGTTTCCTCCGGGTACTCCGGTTTCCCCCACAGAACACAACATGCCCTATAGGTTATAAATTGTAAGTCGCTTTGGATAAAAGCGTCTGCCAAATGAATAAACATAAACATAAACATACATAATCAAAGTTCAAATTTCCAGATCCATGTTAAAGGTTGTAGCTTGTAAGGTTCTGCAGGGTCAAGGGTGAGCTAGTGGCACCCTCAAATCACGCTTGGATCCCCACCACCGAACTTCTCTTTTCCTGACAGCATGCTAACTAGTGGCGCTAGAGCCATGCTGAGTGTGCTAGCTTGGCTGCTGTTTTTGGCAGTAGTGCAGGAAGATGCAATGGTCTACAGGTCCCAGGAGAATGTAGCCTATTTTTTGAAACTGTAGTTTATTTTACATCCAACCTATGATCATATCACATTTACCAGGCCCTGCAGTTTGTGTGGCAACTTTCCATGTTGTCCTTCCAGTTCACTATTTTTCTCATCACAAACAATTTGCACAATTTCAACATAGCCACGTTAGTTGGAAACACGTGTAGGGCTCAGACTTTTGCTGCAGCCCTAAAGAACGCAACTGTCCACCACTGGGACCACAACGTTGAAGAAAATACAGCTAATCACTGCGTAGCACCAATGTTTTGACAAACGCTAACACCTCCAAACACGTCATTAGGTAACATTAGCAGGACACAGTGGTTCAGTGATATCAGGAGAGAATTTAAGTTATTTATTAGGATTTTTGACAAAATGCCTTTGCTAAACAGAATCTGAATCTTGTTGAGTCTAGCCATTTGGTTTACAGAAAACTCGTTCGCAAAAAAAAAAAAAAAAAAAAAAAAAAAAATTCCAAAAAGAAAATGTCTACACTCCAGTGACCACTTTTTTTTCCCCACCACACTGGATGCCGGCGTTTATATCATAATTTAACGACCAGAGTTAAAAACCCAAAGCATTGAATAGTCTTTAACCCCAGTGGAATGAAAACCAACAACAATTTCCAACATATCACACTAGGATGGCTGTATCATCTCAGTTTACAGGTATACCATAACAGTTATTAAAGAGCTATTTTATAGCAGGGCATTGATGAAGAACGTTGCTTTTGGCATTGCTAACAAACCCTGCCTACACACCCCTTTGGCCAAAGAAGCAAGTCTCAATCCACACATAAACTCCAGATTCATGTTGATCAGTTCAGTTAAAAAAAGAGATTAAATATCAAACATTCTACTCATCTGAAAAATGCTCACATGCTCATTTTAATTTTAAAGTTTTACATATTTTTTATTTGAAGTCTTGTTTCAAAATGAAACAGCCTGCTTAGACAACAGCTTCTTGCAGTGGATCCCTGCCAGAAAAATCAATCAGTCACCATACACACAGGAAGGAAGCCGGTGCAGGAGGGAGATACTGCTCCTGATGACATGTCTCTGTGTGTCTGGACCAGAGGGGGAAGTAACCGGATATTTAAACAGAGATAAGAGTGTATGCCAAAGGGGCCGGGATTGGATATGACTGAAACCCATGGCAACTGGCCGTGGCTATCGGATGTGGAAAAGTAAATATTAATGCAGTCGTAGCATGTTTTAATGCTGTAAATTAAAAGCTCATGCAACATTTATGAGATATTATACAGGAGGTTGTTTTCTGCCAAAGTTTCATGAGTTATTTCCTCTGCGTCTTTTGCAGGGTGCTTGTTAAAATAAGGATTCGATAACAAGTATTTTAACTCATCGGGTTCTCAAAACTGAAATCATATATGCTTTGTTTCCAAATAAGAACATTTACTGTGATGATGTCGAAGATGAAAATAGCATTTACGGCTTTAGCAAGAGGGGAGAACTAAAGAGCACAATAGTGTTTTCCCAGAGAGACGTTACAGAAAATAAAAACATTGATTTATTAAATTCTAACTCTTTTTCGTTTAGTCGTATTGTACCTAATACTGATGTAATCTACTTTTCCCAGAGTGGCACTGAATTCTCTGAAAAAGCAGGTCCAAGCTTGTTGCATCCACCTGTGAGATAGATACTAACAGTTGAATCACAGCCGGTATTGTGACTGGATGGCATTTGGCCTGTTGAGGATAATGTGTCTACAGGAATCGACTCTTATCATCATCTCTTATCTACCTGTCTGATAACGGATTTTCTGCAGAGCGTCCCTTCAGACACTAACTGACATCTGTGATATGGAGATATGTAGCACTGATTCTTCAATGTTTCTACTGTGAAAGTTGTGCAATAATACGAGCTGAAGTAATATTTAAACACTGTCTTATGGAGGAAAAATGCATACATACATGCATTTTGTCCTTTCTTTTTTCTTTACATATAGTTTAGTTGGCACACATAATGATTTTGAAGCACTTTATTTTTACTATTGCTCTGGAGTCGGACTTACGAATACATGATTCCAAAATAGAAACTGTATTTAAGTTTTGACCTTGTCAGATAAAATTTAAATCTAATTTTGAATGAAGTATTTTATTGTTTTAAAACTTCTTAATTATGCATTAATAAACTCCATCAGTACACTACAAATAAAAGCTAAAGGATATTTAATATTAGGGCAAAGTGGACTGTTTTCATTGTCCTTGGCAGAGCTCTCTTTTATTACACTTAAAAATGGTGTAGGACCTAGCTTTTGTGTATTAATGAATTTCACACACCTTATGCATCCCTATCACACTTGTAAAAATCATCCTCTTATATCTCCTGTTCTGACAGAAAACCAGTACTGTCTATATCTATCTATCTATCTATCTATCTATCTATCTATCTATCTATCTATCTATCTATCTATCTATCTATCTGTCTATCTGTCTGTCTGTCTGTCTGTCTGTCTGTCTGTCTGTCTGTCTGTCTGTCTGTCTGTCTGTCTGTCTGTCTGTCTGTCTGTCTGTCTGTCTGTCAACTTTGGAAAACACATTAGCATTAAACATGTTTTTCATGCCTCTGAACAACCTTCTAACATAGTATTGCTGTAAATATATTGTGGACATAAAAAAAAAACGTCTTGGACCGAAAGCAATTATTGGACCAGTGTTAAATTTGACAAGAAATTTTATTTTAGTTTTAGTTTTTTGACTAAAATTCTTTTATCTAAAACACTGTGGGATTGTGTCCTTGAGCACCAGATTGGACAGTGATGTGGACTACTTTTACCCTGGCCAGCCAGACTCATCCTCTGTTTAATTCTGCACAGAGAAAGAGTCTGGGAACTCACAGGCAGAGAGGCACTTGAGGGGCGTGACTAGGCAGCTCAGAAATAACCAATCAGAAAAAAGACGGAAATGCCGACTGTACCTCGCGACGCTGTAGTTCTTTAGCTGTAGTAAAAAACAGGCATCTGGTAACGACGCAAACATCTTTTATTTTATAAGAAATGCTTTTAGCGCTTTACTTGTTGTGGTTTTAAAGACATTCAAGTCATTTAGAACAGAGGAAAGAGCTGCAGCAAACTCCGCCGCTGTCTCCGTTGTTTATGAGAAACCGAGTGACGCTGTTTGTGACGTCTGCTGTAGTTTTTTAGCTGTTGTCAAAAATGGCGTCTGGCGACAGCACAAACATCTTTATATACAAGAAAGGCTTTTGGCGCTTCTACTTGCTGTTTTAAAAATGTGTTCAAGTCATTTAGAACAGTGGAAAGAGCCGCAAGGAACTCCACTTCAGTCGCCATGTTTATGGCAAACTCGGCGTTGTGGTGTGTGATGTACGCAACTCAGCACTGATTGGCTCGGTTAGAATTGTCACGGGGTGGGGTTATTTGAAAAGGAGAGTTCCCAGACTCTTTCTCTGTGCAGAATTAAACAGTGGAGGAGTCTGGCAGGCCAGGCTAGACTACTTTAGGAATGACAAACATGTTTTCATCCTTTAATAAAAAATAAGAGGATACTCAAGACTCATACAGAATTTCCCTTTTTTACTTTCAGAAAGTACAGATAAATTGTTATTTCAATTTTCAATTCAAGTTTATTTATATAGCGCCAAATCACAACAAGAGTCGTGTCAAGGCACTTCACGTAGTAAACATTCCAATACAGGTTAGTTTATTAAGCCAATCAGAAAAATGTTTCCCATATAAGGAACCCAACAGATTGCATCAAGTCACTGACTAGTGTCAGTGACTTTACAGCAATCCTCCTACTAACCAAGCATTTAGCGACAGTGGAGAGGAAAACTCCCTTTTAACAGGAAGAAACCACCAGAGGATCCTGGCTCAGTATAAGCAGCCATCCTCCACGACTCACTGGGGATCGAGAAGACAGAGCAGACACACACACACACACACACACACACACACACACATACACACACACACACACACACACACACACACACACACACACACACACACACACACACACACACACACACACACACACACACACACACACACACACACACACACACACACACATATATACACACACACACACCAGGTAATGTTTCTATGGTTAGTGAATATTCTATTTGGTGAGAGATAAACTTTATTGTATTTATCCTAGTGAATCTATAATTAAACGGGTAAACTAATAGTAGCACATTCAATGTCAACGAAAGTAAAATGTTATTATCAGGAGAGGGAGAATGTTTATGTGGTTAACAACAGTGTTCAAGCCGATTGCCCCATCCATGAGGCCACCATAGTTCAGCAGAACATCATTGCAACATCTTCTGGGGAGAAAAACACTTATAGAAAAAATAAAGATAATAGCTGAAATAACAGGAAATAAGGCAACTAAAGAGCTAACTGTAGTAGAATTTGGAAAGTGGTAATTATGTCCTCCAGCAGTCTAAGCCTATAGCAGCATAACTACAGAGATATCTCTGGTTCCACAAGAGAGGAGCCTGATAACTAAAAGATCTTTCTCCCATCCTATTTTTAGATATTCTGGGAACCACCAGTAAACCTGCAGTCTGACAGCGAAGTGCTCGGTTAGGAACATATGGAACAATCAGGTCACTGATGGAGCTTGATTATTAATAGCTTTATATGTAAGAAGGAGGATCTTAAAATTAATTCTGAATTCAACAGGCAGCCAATGTAGGGAAGCTAAGCCAGGAGAGATATGATCTCTCTTTTTAATTCTCATCAGAACTCTAGCTGCAGCATTTTGGACAAGCTGAAGACTTTTAACTACTTTCTATGGACTTCCTGATAGTAATGAATTACAGCAATCCAGTCTTGATGAAATAAATGCATGATGGTTAATGGTTTAATTATGTGAATCATAAAACACAAACACCCAATGCACAGAATGAGATTTAAAGATGCCAAACAAACCATGACAACAGATCAGAACTATTACTATGATGCTGTGAAGATCAAACTGTAGAGAAGACAATGGCAGAATCAAGAAGCCTCTCAGAAGGTGAATGTGAAACATGGAGGGGCAGAGGGCACCATGAAGTATTTGTTCAACAGATGGGCTTTAAGCTGATGCTGCTGCTGCCCATCAGTAGCCCCCACATAAAGACACCATCTACCTTTCATTTACTTCCAAAAGCTGGCGAGGCTGCAATTCAACCTCCCCTGGCCATGGGATCCGATGATGCTATGCAAAAGGATTTGTGGCAACTGGATCTGTTTGGCAGAGGCACAGGAATTTTCATTACAATGATCTTGGGTGTGGTGCGCCAGGAATGCATCCTCAATAGGACTGAGAGAAATACTCAAAGTAAAAAAGACGACAGGACTCTGTGGCGGGTCATATTTCCTCACAGTCTGTTGCTTTGTCTAATATGCATTCATCCCTACTTATCTCTTGTTTCTCACATGGGCTTTTGGACAAACAGTCAACCACTCACCTAATGCTCGTGAGCAGTGTAACAGGAACATATCCATTTTCTTTACCACCTGGGGCTTTTTGCTTTGTTTGGTGTTTTACAAATTCGCCACATAATGAAGTGCAACTTGTAATGAAAAAGTCATTAATCCTTTCAGTAGCTGCACGTAGATATGGGTACCTTTGACATTTGAATCGATACGGTACCAATTCCCAGTACCTACAAATCAATACCGGTACATAATGGTACAAATTTTCTATACTTTTTAGTGTTTAATACTTATTTTAATCACTGTGTAATTAAATATATATTATTTTCCCAATATATAACCATATTTGATCAATATCATGATAACACACAACTGTTTGTATTTTATCATCGTAGTGTTGTACAAAATTCTTCAATATGAAAAACTTTAACAACTGTTTCTAAATGACGCAAAAACAAACCTAGCTCCATGTACTCCTAATCCTTTTCTATGCCCTCTGGAATAACTCTGATGAGGAGATCATGTATTAAACTACAAATGAAACTAAAGCCAACTTTGATACCATACAACAGTTTATATTATAATATTGTGGTGTTTTACAAACTAAACCCAGCTCCATGTACTCCTATTCCTCTCCTTTCTCCTCTGGACAAACAGTGTGATGGTGGGTCCTTGTGGTTTTATATACTGTACAGTACACTGAAGCAAACATCTTCGCTGTGAACTAGAGCTTGTATCAACTAGTCGACTAGTCGGGTAGTCGACTTCACTTCTCTGTGGTGACTTTTTATGTCTTTCATAGACTAGTCGCTATCACGTGATAATGACCGACAAGATTGAGAGGAAATGCAGGAAGATAATGAACAGAGACAGGACAGAAAAATGGTCAAATAGAAACAAGTTAGTTTTTGTACCTGGTGGTTGCAACAAACAGACACCATTGAAGGTCATCAGAAGTGAGGAACAGAAAATGAAATAATTATTTTAATGTTTAGAGCAGCAGGAACTCTGAGAGGCTGCAGGCACATCAGTGAGTTAGCGGCCGTTGCGCGGGGGGGGGGGGGGTGAGGGGGGTGGAGGGGGGGGGGAAGCAGAAGCAGGGGAACAGTAAAGATGCAGCAACTACTGTTGTTAAAAGAAATGTGTTTAACTTAGAAAATGTGTGCGCAATTTTAATTGTCAAAAACTCCAGCGAACCGTGTTCCGGCATTTGTTTTGCCTTTAGTGAATTTTAGGTTGATGTCAGTATTTGCATTCCGGGAACGTTTGATTTACAAATTAAGCACTGGGTTGGGGTGAGGGGAAGGTTAAATAGCAACAGGGTAAAGGTCACAATTCGGTGAAATCTCCGTTTTACAGCGGGCGTCAAAAAGCGACGCGCCTCCCGACGTGTGTCGGAAAAAACCGCTTGGTCACCCATCGTCAGTTTTAGCCGCTTCAGCTGTATGACGTCATCAGCGACTAGTCAAAGTCGACTAGATTTTCATTACTTGATTGTCGACTTAAAAAAAGAAAAAGTCATGCAGCCCCTACTGTGAATTAAGTTTACACATCATTAGCTATGTAAACAAAAACTAAACTATTAAGCTAAAGTTTTCTTAAACAGTTTATTTAGCCTCTGGAGAAGATTAAGATGCCTCATACTCAGATCGTTGTCGCTGGTTTCATCATCACCCCATCACCCATTTAGTGAAGTGAAGCCAAACTTTAGAGCGCGTTTGCTTTCTTCTAGTCAGAATTTTGGCATTCCGAAGAAAGCGAACGCACCATTAGCTGAACGGAAGCTAACAAATCAAGCTAACGGATTTACCTACTGGAGCAAATTAAGGTGATGATGCCTTATGTAACGGAATTAAATGACTGTTTTTTCCCCTCCTCTGCACAGAACTAGTCTGCATGAGATATGGTCTCAAGGTCTCATGCAGTCGCTTCTAACCTGCTTATTTTCAGCTCAACAGAAGAATGAAGAAGAACTCTTTTCTTTAAATCAAGGAACTCTAATTTTAATAAAGCTAATCCAACCAAGTGTTAGTCAATAAATAAGATGTGACCGATCTGTGAAATCAAAATATTAATTACTTTATTATGGTCCTATAGAGCTCCGGACCCCACGTGACTCTCAGTTAGAGGACGCCATTTTGGCATGCAAAAAAGGTAAACAAACACGGATGTAACCATGAACATGAACGGGATCCGCTTGGATTTTACTTCGTCGGAGTTTACTTCACACTTTAAAACAGAAGAAATTGTTTTATATAGTCAGAAATGAAATAGACTAAACATCTCCGACCCTTACCGTGCCCCTGGGATACTTTTTAAAAACGCCAGAAGCTGTCGGAGCGGACTTCTTACCGGCACAACACTGGACCAGGCCGGGGAAACCCCTTGGGATTCCCCCGGCCGGAGGAGCTGGGGAGAGGTCTGGGACTCTCGACTCTACTGCCCGCTCCGACGCCAGAAGCTGTCGGAGTGGACTTCTTACCGGCACAACACCGGACCTGACCGGGGAACCCCTTGGGATTTACCCGGAGGAGCTGGCTCCGGCGGCTGGGGAGAGGGAAGTCACGCTACTGCCCCCGCAACCCGACTCCGGATACGCGGATGAAAATGGATGGATGGACGGACAAATAACAGATTTACACGTAAGTAGTCTCGGTGAGACAGATAATAGCAATCCAAAGTGCTTTTTATGTGTGATCTGACAATTGATCAACCATTGCTTAAAAATTAAATACAGCTTAGCCGGTTAATTGCTGTCATCATAAAACACGGAAACGGCAACACGCAGAACTCACGAGGCAACGTTTTACGTGATGTTTACTTGCTGCTATGAGTAATAAGACAGAAAAAGCCACGCCAAAATAAGTTTAGGAAGCCCACTAAGAATCATAATAAAAGCATTTAAAATAAATACCACACACAGTTGAGGAAACGTTGGTTTGAGTACCTGATATGAAGTGGTCGCTGCATAAGCGAAATCCTTTACTCTCGGGATCCCACAGCTTCATTTTCGCCCGGTCACTAGTGCGTTTTATTACAATGATCCAACGTTTGCGGCGCTCCGAATCTTGGGGAATCCTGTAGATGGCTCATTCCTTATGTCGTCCGCGTCTGTTCTGCATCCTGGGGCACAACAGGAATCTACCATATTTCCCGTTTGATTGAGTTTTCTGACAATAACAAATAGTCCAGCTGCCGGCTTCCGCATGCCAATATGGCGCCGTTTCGATTTGAACTGTTGCATGCCGGGAGAAGTGACGTCAACTCCCGGAGCTCTATAGGATATGAAGGTACTATGACTTTAAATGTTCCAGTAGGACTGATTTCATGTAGCGTTAAAAGACATGACGCATTACTTTCACTGATCCAATCAGAATCGGACAGATCTGATGGAGGCGTGGTTTTGATGGTGTTTGGTAAAACCTGTCAACTTTTCATTCAACCATAAACCATAACATCCGAAGTATAAAACTATGCCCACGTCATCTCTAACGCCAGTTCAAAGCGTTCTGGAGAAAGCTTCGGAGTGGCCAATCCATAACTCTCCTCTTTAACCAAAAGAACAACGATGAGCTGGAAAATTCGTTTTTGTTCCAACTGCTGCAACGATTCCTTTCAGAATAAAAGCTGAACCATCAAGACCCAGGCTCGAGTCTCACCAGATGCCAACAAATTGTCGTAACCCATAAGTATCTCACAGACTGCTCTGGTCGGCAACCGCTGCTTTTCCTACCTGCTCGGTTCCAAGAAAGGTCAAGCTGGACCTCGACACTCCTGATCTAACAAGGGCTTCCTGAAGGGTAGGCAGACCGGCAAATGGCGTTGAATGTGCTTATGAATCTCCTAACTAAAGCTTAACGTGAAGACATCACCTTCAGTTCCCATCAGAACTAATCGCAGCTTCGGATTTGCTGGTTCTGATCAACATCACACGTCATCCATTCACCGTCTCATCCACCTTAGTTACACCATACATTTAGTGCTTAAAGTTAGTCTAGTTTAATTTGATAGTAATAAAATTCTTAACTTTTAAACTTGACTCTCTCTCTCTTCTGTTGTCTCTGAGTGAATACGAAGCTGTTATCTAATCCCTACATTAAAAAGTTCCAATCTTCTGGTTTAAAAAACCTCACATCCGTAAGGTGGATTTCATATTTCCTATGGAATCCGACGCCTTATGGCTTATTAAATAATATGTAATTTAAATCATTACACTTACTTAGATCATTGTTGCTGGTTTCATCATCACCCAGTTACCCATCCCATTTAGTGAAGTGCAGAGGCGGTTTTACCATTAGGCATAGGTAGGCGGCCGCCTGGGGCCCCCTTGTGTTGGGGGGCCCCCTAGCCCTGACCGCCAGCACCCTCACAACACAGATTCAGAGACGTGCTGAGTTTGTCATCCAAAATGCTCCGTTTTATAACTGTTGAATGGCTGATCAGATTCAAATTATTCCAACGGTTTCTAAAAGTACATAAAAGCAGCTTTCCAACTATCTATAGCATGAAGCAATCAGAGTTAGAGAAAATATCGCTACGAGGGGAAATCCTGCTGTACAGCCTGATTGAAACGGAGCACAGTGCCGCGGTGAAAGTGGATAACGGAACGGGGAAGCTAATTAGCATAAAAAACCTGCATGAAATTCTGGAAATGCCTTAAAGAAAATCAACAAGATCCATTAGGTGTCCCAGAAGGCTTATATCTGAAGACAGTGACCACGAAGAAGGACAGATCTCCGGTGAACCAGGATATGAACGTTTGTTCAGTCTTTATTTTTTTATTTGAACAACCCTCAACTATTTGCTAATTGTAAGATTCAGCTTCATTCCAGCATTATTTATCTTTTTACCATAAATAATTACATTTGCTAAAACAAAAGTTTTTGGTATGGCAGTGCACGGTGTGCCAGAGAAGCACCCCATGGCAGTGTGAGGTGTGTAGGACTCTGCCTGCAGCTGGAGAGAAACTGCTTCAAGGTCTACCACATCAAATAAAAACGTCTGAAAGTTTACAAAAATAAATGGTCTTAAAAAATGCTAAAAAAGATACCAAGGTTCACACTTTTTAAATAATAGATGCATTTCAGTTCAAAGTTTAAATTGTTTGCCCAGTAATTTTGAAGTTCCTGTTCAGTAATAAATGTAAAATATTCAAATTTGTTTTTTTGCTTTTTTCACTTTTAAGCTGATTTTTTAAAGGCTTTAATAGAAATAAATTCTAAATACAAACCATACACTAAAAGCTGAGGTTGTTCTGAAAGAGTTACACACACTTTGTACTTTTTATTACAATTTTACAGCCATAAGATTAAAAACATACCAGGCAGCCCTGTTATAATTATGGTCATAAGAGGGTTATTAAGACGGCGATGCACAAACAGGAAGTGATTGGTAGTCATTCCACTCCAATCCAGTTGGTGGCGGTAATGCACCAAACTGTTGTTTGCCAAGTGCCATAAGACCACAAATAATTAAAAGAAGAGAGGCGGGAGCGTTCGTAACAAATTCAAAGCGATAGTCAAAACATGAAGCATGACACTGAGTTATCCTAGTGGCTCCAATAAGAGAAAGAAGCAGCATGCTTCATAAAAGCTTTTATTTTCACTTCTGAAAGTGACGTCGTTTCTCGATGTAAACATCAAAAGGAAGCAGAAAGGAAAGACAATGGAAAATGTTTCAAGGGAGGAAAACATAGACCAAAATGGACAATAGAAAAATAAATAACTAAGGCTAAAGCACAGGAGCACTGACAGGGAAAAGAAAGCATAGCAAATATTGAAAGCACTCAAAGGGCGGGAAAAACAGGAAAAAAGAGAAGGACTAATAAAAAGGGAAAATAACTCGTGTCAGAAGAGGGGGGAGTTTCGCAAATCCAGTTAAAGGTAAGATTGTCGAAAATTTAGTGTATGGGGCCCCATGTCTGTGTTCGCCTTGGGCCCCCAAATTGCTAAATCCGCCCCTGGTGAAGTGGACCCAAACTTCAGAATGCTTCCTCTCTGCCATGCTGCTTTGTTTACAGCTCGCCCACAGGGACTGATGCGAGCGGCACGGTTACCGAAACAAGGCACCGTTTCATATGACATGATTTGGTACTCAGTCGGTTCAATGGAATTCGGTCTGTGCCTTAAAGAGTACAGAATTCGGCACCAATCCCTAGCTGCATTGCACTAAACAACACCTTTTGATCATTGTAATGTCCAGAAATGGTCAGTTTTTAAGTACAGTTTGACCCCTCCAATATCTGGTCGACACGGAGACAGGAGTCTGCATGTGCTGCCTTTAATCTGCCGGGTTCTGCTATTCCATCAGCTGGGCCTCTCTACAGCTCGGAACACATGATAGCAAAGTGTCAACAATACTGTTCCCTTCTCAAGGCCCTTCTGGGCCAAGCCTGCCTCGTTATCTAGGCCGGACCGGACTGTTAATAGGGGGACTTCTTCAGCTTATATGAGTCAATCATTCGTATAATAATAATAATAATTATGTTTTGATTAATCTGTGATTAAACCAATAAGGTTTGATATGTGCTTGAATTACTGGAATGAAATGAATTATTACATTGAAAGATTTGTATATGGATCAGTAATGTTTGATATGACAAGGCCAACATAATCTACACTCACACAAGGTTCATTAGAGATAAATTAAAGTTAAGTTAAACGCATGACACATGGATATTTCTTTACCCAAGATCAGAGCATCCGGTATCTGAGAAGGCACATTTTCTGAGGTTGTCTTGGTAATATTCCTTAACATGTCAACCTCCGATTGGCCACACAAATCATAATATGAGAATATTAAAACAGAATCACTCCGGTGATTCAGCAGCCGGAGTCACATTCCAGCTTCTCATCATGCAGCATTCGTTCTAGAGAGCGCTTCGGAATGGTCGTCCAGAGCGAACCCTCTTTAACCCTGAGCAATTTTGGCAAGCTGCCAAAACCTGCTAAAAGCTGCCTACTGCTGACACAATAAACGTTTCCCGCAGAACAAAGCTGATTTTGTTCCAACTCTTTAAGAGTCCTCCGAGACGCACGGTTCCATCCATCTGTTGTGACCCGGGACATCTCTGGACTGGAGAGTTGGTGCTATGGGTATTCTACGGCCAGAGGTCAGCCGACCTCTCTGTCCTTCGGATCCACAAAGAGGGTCCCCAAGGAAGGGTGAAGTAGTCGCTGTCATGTGATAATGACCGGCAAGATGCAGTCCTCGGAAAAGAGAGCAGCCTGCTGTCAGCAGGTGAAAGCTCCTGCGCGTCGGGAGGCAACGCGCTGTGCCAGAGCGTCGGTACTGACACCCGCCGTAAAACGGACATTTAACCAAATTGTGACCAATTTAACCTTCCCCTCACCCCCATCCTAACCTTAACCAGCTTGCACATGCAAAGCTCTTATAGTTGACGTGCTCCAGACATCTGCGTCCTGAGCACGGCCACAGTAACATTATCAAATCAGGTGTCGCCACCTCAAAAACTAAGTTAACACGCGATCGTTCATATCGGCTCATTTCCTTTTATGTTTTCTGTCTTTTATTCTTTTATTTGTGCCTGATGCTTTTTGCTGCTGTGGATCGGGGCGCATCACCTGTTTTGTCCCCAGTGACGCACCTAACTGATGTGGCCGCCAAGCAGCGAGCACTCCGCTGTTTTTGCGGTCGGTAGATCTTTTAGAACTGCAGTTCAAAGGTAACTCATAAGGTGAATATATATGAAGCCAGGTAGCAGTTTTTCTTTAGGACTGAGAGGAGATGCAGGAAGATAATAAACAGGCAGGACAGAAAACTAGTCAAATAAAAACAAGTTAGTTATTGTACCTGGTGGCTGCAACAAACAGACACCATTGAAGGTAATCAGAAGTGAGGAACAGAAAATGAAATAATTATTTTAATGTTTAGAGCAGCAGGAACTCCGAGAGGCTGCAGGCGCATCAGTGAGTTTGCGGCCGCTGCGCAGGGGGAGGGGGGAGAGGGCTGAAGCAGAAACTACCGTTGTTAAAAGAAATGTATTTAACTTTGAAAATGTGGGCGCAATTTTAATTGTCAAAAACTCCAGCAAACCATTAGTTCATTTTGCTCAAATAGAAATTGAGGCCTGCCTCTAATTCTGGTCCTCCTTCCAATAAAGGCCTGGAGCTTGATGAGCTTGAGTCAAATACAGGCCCGGGCCTGTATTAGAGGATTTACGGTAATCAAAATTTCAAATATGAGCACATATCCAAATAAGAAAAATGTCGCTTGTAGAAAACCCTCAGCAAGCTGTTTGAAAACATGCACAGCTCTCAGCCAAGGCACGAGCTGCGACGGTGCTTTAATTCTATAACAGCGCTAGGCAAAAAACACTCAAACAAATGCAATCAAACTTTGCTGAGGGTTGAAGCACGGACAGAGGAACAATTACAGAATTCCTTTAATGACATTGAGGTTCCCTGAAAGTGGTTCTAGAACATTTATCCACCTTGTTCTTGCTGAATGTAGACAGCTTGGGGTGTAGCTACCCAAAGAGCCTGTGCTGTCTCCCACCTACTTTATGGTGTATCTGACGATCCAGCCTATATTTATCTGATGATGACTTAAATAAAATAACAGCCATTATCAATAAAGAACTTGAGGTTCTTAAAGGTTGCTTTGATCGGAATAAACTTTCAATGAATTTGATAAAAGCAAAATATATTGTAATGGAATTCATCTGCTGAGTGATTTTGAAGGGTGATATGTTTCAAACATCTCTACTATATACAGAGATCCTTGGCCATTTAATGATTTAAAAGTAAGTAAAAGGACAATTAAATCAATCCTGTAAGTTACTGGTAGCCAATGTAAAGATTTTAAGATGGGTGTGATGTGATCATTTCTTTTGATTCTGGTCAAAAGCCTTGCTGCAGCATTTTGGATCATTTGAAGAGTTTTTTTTTTTAGGGAGACCAGTGAAACGACTGCTGCAGTAATCCACCCTGCTTGTGACAAAAGCATGAATAAGCTTTTCTAGGTCTACAGGTGACATGAAGTTTTTAACCTTCGCAATGTTTTTAAAATCTAAGCAGTTCAGCAGTCTTTAGTCTTAGGTCCTTTCTCCCTAAAATAATTACTTCAGTTTTGTCTATATTGAGTTTAAAAAGATTTTTTGTCATCCAATCTTGAACTACATTGAGGCAATGTAGATGAATTCAAAGGGAGCAAAGTCATTAGCTGTTTTTATAGGACCATAGTGTTTTCAAACTGGATTTGCAGCGGCACCCTGGGGAGGATTTTGGCATTAATAGTAGCAAAGCTGAAGCTAGAATATTCTGCCATCAGGCACCTCTCCAACCAAGATGGGATATAGGAAGGTCGCTGGGCGGCCCCCCCTCGCATGTGACATACAGGGTCGCGTGTTCAGCGTCAGACGGAAGACACGTCAGACTGATGAAATTTCTTTTTCAGGACCTTTAAGCTTTGATGCGCCCCGCTCAGCCAGTGTTTTCACCACTCTGTCGAACAGCTGGCTGTCTCTCACCGTCGCCATAAAAAGGCGATTAACCTGTCCGTCCACTTGTACGGCCAAAAGCTCCATGGTCTCCGCATCTGTTCAGCCGGGTTTTCTTCCGGCCGGCACTCAGTGCGCAATACACGTGAGTAACATGACCACCCTCTTTTAAGGGGGGGGGGGGGGGTCTCCCACCATCGCTCCAAAGGGATTAACGGGTCTGACATGCGTTTAGCTGTCAGAGGCGAGGGGCTAATGCAGCAATATTACTACCAAGAGAGGCGGAACGAATGCCGCAATAGTCGCGCAATGCCATGCCAACATGGCGCGTTTATAGACATACCATTGCGGTAATATAACGCTGATATGCCAGCATGGTGTGTCCTATAAAAGCACCTATTAGAAGACAGGGAGAGATTTAACTGTGTATCGTCTGCGTAACTATGGATGTTCCGGTTGGTTCGCTGGAACTGAATTAAAAATTGTGCCCACATTTTCTAAGTTAACACACATTTCTTTTAACAACGGTAGTTTTTGCATCTTTACTGTCCCCCTGCTTCAGCCCTCTCCCCCTCCCCCTGCACAGCAGTCGCAAACTCACTGATGCGCCTGCAGCCTCTCAGAGTTCCTGCTGATCTAAACATTGAAAGAATCATTTCATTTTCTGTTCCTCACTTCTGATTATTTTCAATGGTGTCTGTTTGTTTCAACCACCAGGTACAAAAACGAACTTGTTTTAATTTGACTGTGTTTCTGTCCTGCCTGTTTAATTATCAAAAAAACTGCTACCTGGCTTCATGTATTTTCACCTCATGAATTACCTTTGAACTGCAGTTCGAAAAGATCTACCGACCACAAAAGTAGCGGAGTATGCGCTGTGCACCCACCGCACCGGTGCGGTGAAGCCACCGGAGGACAAAACAGGTGATGTGCTCCGCTCCGCAGCAGCGAAACGCATCAGACACAAATAAGAGACAGAAATCATAAAAGGATATGAGCCGACATAAATGATCGTGTGTTAAATTTTTTTTTGAGGTAGCGACACTTTGATAATGTTACTGTGGCTATGCTCAGGACACATCTGTCTGGAGCGCATCACCGATCAGAGCTCTGCACCTCTCAGCTCTAAATAATCCCCGGAGAGTCCACATAGATAATGTAATATAAGTAGAACCAGGATCGTTTTCTGGCTCCCCTTGAGTGTGGAAGCTGAAGACGTCCAGGGGAGCGTCATCCTTTGGGTGAGCCGGGATCCCTTTAGCTCACCCGTAATTCGAATCCTGCCTATAGTACAAGTTGGTCGCATGAGTTGCCGAATCCTAGCAGACAGTTGCCGGAACGGGCCTTTCAAAATAAGACCGTTCCAGGATCTTGTTCCGGCAAGATCTGGCTCAAATTAAGCCCTGTGTCTGACCAAATAAACTTCTATCTAGCTAAAAAAAAATTCTAATGTTCAAATGGCCATGAAGAAATTTATTCTGAAAAATGCTGGTTTAACACGTCATGACCTTAAAGTGGCAGTGTGTTGTTTTCTGGTGCTATAGGGGCAGTAAACACATTTCAGGGCAGTTTTACACCACATCGCAGGGACTGTCGCTAGTTTATAAGAACATTACAGTAACCCCCAAATTCCACTACCTCCGCTCCGCTGCGCTCCGCTCCGACACGAACTCCGGAGCAAAATCGGTCCCGTTCTAGTCAGTCAGAGCAATTCCACTACTGCGGCTGTGCTCCGGCAGTGCGGCGCCATGCGCCGCCTTCTGTTCCGGCGTTCGGCAAAAATAGAATCAATCCTATTTTCGCCGGATGCCGGAACACCTCCGCAGTAAATGGACAGAAATTACAAACGCCCAACAGGAAAAGGAGCGAGCACAACTGCCGTTTTTCACAATAAATCGATAAACAAAAGGTGTTTTTTGTTTCATATGCACAGGTTTAACAACTTTTAACAACTATCAGTGGCGGCTGAAGTTTAAATGCACAAAAGTAAGCCATAAATACAGTTTCCACTATGAAAGTAGTCACACTTTGTTGATCCAAACACTGCTGATCTCTCAACACAAATGATGGGCAGATTAAACAGTTCATGCTGATGCTTCTCCCACACAACGGGTGTTTGGATCTAACTTCCGCGTTTATTGCTCGGACTGTATCGCAAGATCTCGAAAATCCCGCGCATGCTTGTTTGCCCACCTCAGGTCTCCGCACCGGAGCGGAGCCGTTGTAGAGCGGGTAGCAGTAAAAATTGAGTTCGGAAGCGAGCGGCTGCGGAGGGCGGGGGCGGACCGAAGCGGAGCGGAGCGGAGGTAGTGGAATTTGGGGGTTAATGTTGTTACATGTGGAGCAGAAAGCATGCTACATCGGCGTGACTTCTCAGACTTGGATGGTCCTTCAGTTAATTCCATCGAAAGAATGCAATGCCGATTGTAGTTTTCTGGTGCTCTTTTGTCCGGATCTGCCTGGGGTCCTGCACCTGCTGATGACGTTATCATTCTACGGAAATACCACTTGGCCAAAATATATAGCATTAGCATTTTTTTAAATTTTGTTCTTTCACATAGCTTTTGGAAAGAGTTTAGCGGTTTTTATGGTTATATGTTACAAAGATGCAATTTTTTTTCAATGACAGGACATTGTTTTATTAATTTTCAATAGCATTTCGATGGATATTATTACACTGGATTAAAGCTAACATACTGAAATTTGATTATTTACTTTATATATATATATATATATATATATATATATATATATATATATATATATATATATATATACCATACCATACCATACCATACCATACCACTTTATTTATATAGCGCTTTCAACACGGCATTACAACCATACAAAGCGCTGCACAAAAAACAAGCAAGAAAACACAAGTTAAAATAGTCAGGTAAAATGGAAAATGTAAAAAGGAGCAAAGAAATAAAACAACAGACTATTAACAGTAAAAGCAAATAAAACCAGAATATAAAAACACAAAATTAAAATTGAATTGTCTAGGAGGGACAATGGATGAGCTAAGGAGTTAAGGAATTAGGGATCGAATGCGTAAGTGAAGTAGAGGGTCTTCAGACGACAGACAGACAAGATGGCGCCAGCATGTCAGGCACGCCGTCCGTCTCCTCTTGTTATTATGATTTTTTTTATGATTCTGCTCTGTTTATGTTTTAACATAAACTCAATCCTGGTGTATGATAGACTTACACTTTTACAAATCCGATCAACTGTGAGCATATCTCTGTTTGCTCGGGAACAAAGTGGCTCAACCCAGTCATTTCTGACTGACATACCAGCCTGCCTGTGTCGCTTACCTCGTCCTCCATGAATACGGAAGCGGCATCGCCGGCGTGGGAAACGTGGAGGTCGCCTGGTCAGGTCCAAGTTCTGCGCTTGGGGAATTGTATACATTATATACATTACACACATATGTGACACAAATGTAAGAGTACCAGAGGAATTATCTTATTTACAAGAAACTTGAGGCTTACCTTTTTTGTCTTGTGTGTGCTCACTAGATTCTCATGCACATAAAATATTATTTCTCCAGCGTCTGCTGAAGATGTTCCATGATAATAAGTACAGAACATGTTCCACGGATCACACTTAAACATAAAGAATAAATAAAAAATAAACTGAAAACAACTGAAAAAGAATGTATGAATTCTCAATAAAAGTATGTAACACACTACCATGTATAAATTTTGCTTTACACAGATATATAAAGTTCCTGTGAGATATGTTTCCATCCATCCATTTTCATCCGCTTATCCGGAGTCGGGTCGCGGGGGCAGTAGCCTAAGGCGAGAGGCCCAGACTTCCCTCTTCCCAGCCACTTGGGCCAGCTCCTCCGGGGGAATCCCAAGGCGTTCCCTGGCCAGGTGAGAGACATAGTCCCTCTAACGTGTCATGGGTCTACATTTAGGTCTCCTCCCGGTTGGATGTGCCCGGCAAACCTCACCAGGGAGGCGTCCAGGAGGCATCCTGACCAGATGCCCGAGCCATCTCAACTGGCTCCTCTCGATGTGGAGGAGCAGCGGGTCTACTCCGAGCCCCTCCTGAAGAATCCAGCCACTCTCTGGAGAAAACTCTTTTCGGCCGCTTGTATCCGCGATCTTGTTTTTTCGGTCACTACCCAAAGCTCATGACCACAGGTGAGGGTAGGAACGTAGATCGACCGGTAAATCGAGAGCTTTGCCTTCTGACTCAGCTCTCTCTTCACCACAACAGACCGGTACAACGCCCGCATCACTGCAGATGCAGCACTAATCCGCCTATCGATCTCACGCTCCAGTTTTTCCTCACTCATGAACAAGACCCCGAGATACTTAAACTCCTCCACTTGGGGCAGGACCTCATCCCTTACCCGGAGAAGGCATTCTACCCATTTCCGAATCAAGACCATGGTCTCAGATTTAGAGATCTCCAATAATGGCAAAGTATTATTGTTTCTTTTTAATTCCATGAGTAACTGACAGTTTGACATTCATGTCTCCCTGCAGGGAGGCCTAAACATGTCAGTGATAATTTGCTCAGGCTGCACATTTGATTTGTAAACCCAAGTTTAATCTAATCTCCCCCTGAGTAATCCAACAGGTGTGTGTTGTTTAATCTGCCAACTGAACCAGTATTTCTACAACTTTTGACACCCCTTTCCACTGCATTTAAACTACATTGTGTTTAGTAATGCTATCGCTTCACCATACACTGAACTGACGTGATGACCGAAAGGTTTTTCCGAAAGCAGGTCAAGATGTTAAAGGGGTAGGACAGGCTGAGGTGACTCAAGGTGCACAGCTCAGGAATTACTTCCACAATAGCAAAGTGAAAGCCGTTTTTAGTGGAGGGCAACAAAGAGCACTCTGTCTGGTCAGCTCCTTTCAGCCCCAAAGAAACACTATCTGCTGCCACAGCTTCTACAATCCCCCACCAGCCTCTTGGGCCGGTGGCTGCAGAAGGGCAGAGTGCTGGACCACTGCTACTTACCACATTGATGCTTTTGGCGTCTTCCATTTACATGTAAAGCAAAAGAAGGCGTAACATAGCAATTATAAAACCTTTAGTGTCCCATTTCATTTAATGGTTGATTAAACTGTGCACTTTCTCTGCAATTTCCATGTAATAAAAGACCAAGCCTACATTAAAGAACAACTTTACTCATGTTGTAATACATTTGCAGTGGTCTCTAGTAGGAATGAATGCTTTGTAAGTGGTACTCTGGGGGAAAGAAGCTCTGGTGCGCTTGTTTCAGGAACTAGAAGTGAGCCACATCAAAGTTGAGCTTCAGACTGCAGGATTTTGAGTCGTATTTCCTGATTTTTGGACATCTCAACTTTGGCTAACAGCAACACAACTCTACCACTGACTCCATTTGCTCTGCAATGCAGATGTTTTATCTCCACAAATAATGGAATCCTGGAGGAGTTCTGCCATGTGGCGGAGTTTCTAATGCTAACAGTTAGCTTCCACTAGCCGAGATGTTCTCTGCTGTTTCCTGGATGTTCAACCAACAACAGCCTTCTCCGTCATGAGTCAAGATGGCTGAATCCATGAATGTTAAGTGACAGTGTGATTAGATCTCTCAGGACTTTCAACTCCTAGAGTTTAACCGTGTATTTTCTATCAGACACTAATGCAGGAGATAGGTGTAGAAGACTATTTTCATGTTCAGCCTACATGTAAAACTCAAATACCAGAAATAATAAAAAAGGTTTTGTCAGTGAACCATACCTTTAACATCTACTAAAATATAATTAGTTTCAATGCATGTATCAAGTCAGAAACCTTTATCCATCTTGATTGAGAAACATTTTTTAATTCCCAAAAGAAGATGCAATCAAATTTAGCAACAACCCTTCCCCCCTCATTTCCTCCCCCTGCTGCACCTCAGCCCTGCACCCCTCAGCTCAGAATCACATCTAAAACATGTACGTTCGCAGGCGTAGGATGGCCAACTTTCACAGCTGTCACACATTTTCAACAGATTCCACCAGCCCTAGACGAAACTGGGGAGAAGACATTCCTGTGCCATTACACATGGGCTAAAAGGAATTACTGTTAACATATGATATTGTGGAAGTGGGAAATTTGCCACTCCAACCTTGCCCAAAGCACTCCGGAACTTGGGGTCATGGATTTATTATCTCAGATGGCCCTCAGAGGTCACTGGGGGCTGTTTTTTTCCCTCTCTCCTTGTTCCGGCAAAAACCCCAGCAGCCCAAGTGTGCTATTCATTAAGTACACTGTGCAGCTTTGTGTGTATGTGTGTGTGAGTGTGTACATGCATGTGGTGGGGGGTTATGGAGGCTTTGTGAAGGGGTGGGAGACACATGTTACTGTTGCTCTATGGGTATTTGTCATAGGAACGGCATGTCTTGTCAGACTGAAAGGCCATTCCCAGCTGTTCGGCTGCAGCAGTGTGATGCGACCCTAGCCAATCCCCTCTGGAACAACCGTGGTCACATAAACAGGATGCCTCCCATGTACAACTGCACAAGTGTGGATGACAAATCTGTCTTCTAAACTTGCCTTTTTTTCATGTGTAAGAGTTGGGTTTCATGTCCGTCAGAAGAAACAAGGTGAAGCGTGTTGCCATGCTGATGACATGCCACAGTAAATAAGTGGTCATAAACCTAGAAACCAAAATGCCCAGAATGAAAGAACAATAAATAGTCACAATACTGATAATATTTAGAAAAATGCAAGGTTTATTGTCTTCACAGTGGTTGTTCTGTATTATTAAGCAATTTGTTTATTTGTAGGAACTTAATCTTAAACTGCATGAGAGACAAACAAAACGTAGAAACAAGTGAAGAATTTTTGTTTATTATACATTTTTTAAACCTGAAAAAGTATTCTGCTTATTTTACATATCAATCTCATTTTATGTCATTTTTATAAACTGAGTTCCTTTTATGTAACAGTTAAATGTATTTTGACATTTTATACAGTTCACAGTTAACAGATGGGGAGTTGAGTTGTGGGAATAGTAAATTTGTCAACCAATTATAAAATCTTCACATACGATACTGAAAGTGTTCTTCCTTTTGCATGCGTGTGTCCAAATATTTTTTTGAACATTTCGGTTTTATATCATCACCCCCGTCAGGTAACATAGACTCATCCACCTGTGGACACACTACCTGCTTGAGAAGCATGAAGGAACCTTTCATTGTGGATCAGATTGGAGAGCAAGGCATACATCTAGTAGTCTAATCCATGGACTCAAAAATTGGTATTTGGAACATGGATAATCACTTCTCTGGTGAGAAAAAAGCTGTGCCTCATGAATGAGGTTGAGCTTCACCTTGAAACATAAGGGCTGTGGATCTCAAGACTTTTAAAAGGGTTAGTCTCTGAAATTGCTCATTGTAAGAGGCGGAATGAGCAGGATAGGCTTTTTACTTGCTGACCACCTGCCTGATACTCATGAGATCAACAGGTGGATGCCTCTTGAATGCCTCTCAAGAGGGGCTGTTTGGGTCATCCTAAGGGCAGAGGGCCCTTGGGTCTAGGATATGAAGATATTTGACATTTTTGGACTGGCCCTGAAATACCTTCGATCCCACTGAAAATGCTGAGAGCGATATTTGGGGAGACGAAGGTCGTGGACTACCCTCACCTACTCAGACAGGTGGATAACAACAAAGTTGTCATGGTTCGAGATGAGTCACCCTGCAATAAACTCTCGGTCTGTGTTTCAGGTGAGCGGAGTGGAGAGAGCACACAGCTGCAGCTGATTCACCAATCACCAGCAGTGCTATAAGAGGAGGCAGGAGACAACTCACACTTGCCGGATGATTGTTCAGTTTGGGTATTCAGAAAGCCTTTTAAATATTTTGATTGATTTAATTTATTTAAGTGTCATTCACCATAAAGGGTGCCCAGCCCACATGGGCTTATTAGACACTACAACATTCAATAAATCATAACATGGCTGCGTGATACACAACATTGCTAAACAAACACAACTATGACCTAACTATGACCTAAAGAACTAATTTCTCCCCAACTTGTTTCAGATCTCCAGCTTGACTCGACGCTTCGACCATACTCACTTTTCTCCCTCTCTGGATCTCGCTCTAGGTCATCTACTCCCCATCCTCAGACCTCAGTCATAAACCACCAGGGGACCTTTTCCAAGCCACATCTCCTCCTCATTCCGCGCCTCACTCTCCCTCCGCTCACCTCTGCCTCGCTCCAGTAATCAGTCACCTGGAACTAGTGCTCCCACCACACTCCTTCTCCTTCTTACCCTTATTCTCTGGATCCACGTTGCCCTGTCCATCCCTGCTAACTGCTCTGCTCTATCCCAGACGCCATCAGGACTCCCAGTTCCTCACTCACTGGACTTCCCAGTGCTCCTTGAGTTTCTCTTTTGTAAATAAAATATTTAGTTTTTTGTAACTCTTGGTCTGTGTTGTTGATTCTGCATGTCTTGGGTCAGAGCTCTTCCCCAGAACAGAAGTAGGGTACAAAAAAAGGATGAATGGCCACCACTAAGTCCAGACTGCGATCCAATGGACTACTATGTGTGGAAAAACTCTAGTCTGGTAATGTAAAATAAAAACATTTGTGAAGACAATTAAAAACAGTTGGCAGAAAATGAGTCACAGAGTCTCTGTTGGGTTGTGGAAAAAATTGCTAAAAGTTGTTTGCTGGGAAAAACGGGCCTAATCAACCAATTCATTGAGACACATTTGTTAATTCAATCCCACATAAGATAACTAAATGTGAAAATGAAAACAAATAGAAAACAAACACATTTACATGAACTTGTTTCAAAAGGCTGAGGTGATGAAGGGTCTACGAGCAGATCTGTGTGGTCTGTTCTGTCCTTCCACCAGCATCTGCTGTCTAAGGTTTTGTTGTGCTGGTTAAAAGTTGACAATAATGGCCCAGATGATTATTGACATTGGTGTTAATGTGTTTTTGGCACTGTCTCGTCATTTCCATCACTGTCACATTGTTGAGTTCAGAGATGATTTGCAGTTGCAGGGTCCTCAGGTTATCCAGCTTCTTCTCTGCTGCACTGGAGTTGTGTTAGCCACTGAGTTACAGATGTTGCCATGGAGCCAAGTCTTAGTCAAAACAAAAGCACAACAGTCTAACTTTGCAGCTGTGAATAATTCATTTTATTATCAAAGAAACAGACGTAGAGAAAAAGGTGATTTTCTAGTTCTGTGAAAACTAAACTGTATCCTTGCAATTTTCAGTACACCCTTACCTGCTCAGCTGGCTGCCTCAGCAGTTTACTGTGTAGCTCCTTCTGCTCCATTAAGGTAATAATGTAATTTTCTTCTGATTTCATGTAACTACTCTTAGTTATATTGTAGCTAGTAGTACAAAATAGGGTAAAAGTTAAATGGCCGGTATTTGAAATAGCACCTTCTGGGGTTCTACAAACTCTCAAGGCACTTTACTACGTCCACACATTCACATGCGACTGGTGATGTAGCCACAGCTGCCCTGGGGCGCACTGACTAACGTGAGGCTGCCGAACACAGGCGCCACTGGTCCCTCCGACCTCCACCAGCAGGCAAGATGAGTGAAGTCTGTTGCCCAAGGACACAACAGCTACAACAGACTGAGTGTGGTTTGAACTTGCTGCCCTGGGGTGGGCACTCAAGTCCTCTGTCACCGTCGCCCACCAGAACTCCACTGCATTCATGCGTTTTGTTTGTTTCACACATACACTTCCAGAAAGGCGGAGTTATTCCATTTTAATTGAACCCTGGTTCATTTCCCCCCGTAGTGTGGTTCAGTACCACAGCTCTGATCAACAGTTTCTCTCTGAAGCGTGGGACAAAACAGCCAAATTAAGACACACTAAGGGAGGTGGTCTTGGTATGATTCTAAGGCAGTCTCGTGATCTGATATTGATGTGACATAACAATGCTGCAAGTTTGAGCCAACCTGCCTACCGTAGTCAGGTTTGTATGGTTTCTGGGAGGACTAACAAACTTAAACAGAGATATTTAACTTCAAATAATTCTGTTGGAACTATACAATCATTGTTAAAAAGCTAAATTAACAACATACGATGAAAACAAGCAGCTTAGACTCCATACGTCCATGCACTGCATTATTTGTAACTTGTGCACCAACCATATTGAAACTCTTCTAGTATGAATCATTTTTGGAGGCCCTGACCTCAACTTTGCGACACGCTTTGTTAGAGAACAGGATTGAGATGCAGTTTTGTTCAGGGTTTCGGCTGACACTGTAAAGTCTCCTAGATGCTTGTTTCTAGTGTTCATAGCTAGTTAGGATTGGGCGAGGACAATTCACAGCTTCTGTTTAATGTTGACGATAAAAAAGTTAGCTCACTATCATTAATGGAGATTTCCCTTTTAATCTTGAAATATATTTCCAGAATCAATTGATTTTTAGCTACATTTTTCCATAGCAGGTGTAAAATAATTCATAACTTCTCAAACCTCTGATGGTTGCTTGATGAACGCAGTGACAGTTTGTGAATTCAGGTTGAACAAAAAAGCTCTAACTCGTTTTATTTTGAGTGGGAGGTGACATTAGGGCATCTAAATCTGAAAACAAGAAAACAATCCTTCAGAGTGAGGACCAAACAGCATTACTAAGTATTCATATTATATTCAGTAAACTGTTACAAACTGTCATCAGTAAAGAATAAACTTCAGAGATTAATCTAAGGCACCTGCAATGCTGGCAAAATTCTTCTCTTAAAATATCCTTTTTCAAAATGCTCATAACAGTTAAATATTTATAGAAAGTCACCGTGCCAAAGAAACTGACCACGTTTTCTAAATAAACCTTATTTGAAAATAAGCTCCAGATGTGCGTTCTTTGTGTGTGTGTGTGCTGTGAGGAGTGAGTGTGTTTCCACAGTTTCCATAACCTGAGCCATGATGATGGCTGTCTTAGTAATTTTAAGGCAACCCCAAATTTTGTTCCACTTCCAGGAAGTAAAGCAGAACTATGCTGGAGCCTGCGTCATCAGTGTGTCAACTAAACAGTCTGGAGGGATATCTGTGAGAGAGTCCAGACACAGTCATCCCTCCTTCCTTTCACTTCCATGACTGTTCAGTTTCCTCACTGGCAGGAAACGGGCTCCGGTGAATTTACGTAATGTAATAAACTTCCACTCCACAGAACATCTATTCTGTTCCACTCCAGTGGAATGATAAATCAAGTGATGCTGTGAGCAGCGACACGTCAACGTTTATTAACATTTTTTTTACAATTCTGAACAAAACTACTAAACACTTGTTGTCTGTGTTAACTGTTCTAAATGTCCTTCAGTGATCTTCTGACTTGTTTGACTTTTGCAGCTTTTAGTGTTTCAACAAATACATGAAAGATGGACCAAAACTGTGGTTATTATTTTAAATCATAACAGTGTCTTAGCTGTCCCGTAGAGATAGGGTGAGAAGCTTGGTCATCCAGGTCCGCTGCTCCTCCACATCGAGAGGAACCAGTTGAGGTGGCTCAGGCATCTGATTAGGATGGTGTCCTGGATGGCTCTTTGGTAAGGTTTTCCAGGCACGTCCAACTGGGAGGAGGTCCAAAGGAAGACCCAGGACACGCTGGAGAGACTAAGTTTTTCATCTGGCCGAGGAACACCTGAGGATTCCCTCAGAGGAGCTGGCCCAAGTGGCGGGGGAGAGGGAAGTCTGGGCCTCTCGGCTTAGGCTGCTATCCCCGGGACCCGACCCCGGATAAGTGGCCAAAAATGGATGGATGGATTTTACAGCACTGTAAACTTTCCTCAATAGATGAGTTTATTACTGGTGACATACTTTAATTTCCAGTTGTCTCCTAATGGAAACAGCAGGTCTCAAATATGAGGTCTAATAATTAATAAAATTCTAAAATTTGAAGTGAATCATTTGTTGCAGGTAAGCACACCAATGGATATATTTAGCCGTTGGAATGTTTATGTTTCTTTATAGGAGAGAGGACACAGTGCATGAGGATTTTACTTATTTTTTTCACAGTGTTACTTTAATTGCCATTTTCTCCAAGGCACCATTAATGGATGACATGCTCAGAAAAGGACAAGATGGCGTTTTACCACAAAAGCCTGGTCACCAGGCATCTGCACATGGATCCCAACCCCAGATCTGGCTTGGTTCTCTGATGGAAAAACTTTTGAAAGTTCTTTAAAATGGGTCTTTATCTTGCTCTTCAACTAGGAAAAACATTGCATGGGAGAACCAACTAGGGGCAAAATGCCCGGGACATCAGATAAACACATAAGCTCAGTTGTCAAGACATATTCAAATCTGATTCTTTCATAAAGTCAAAACTGATGTTCAGTCAGATCATTCTGAGACAAAACGTTCCTGCCTATGATCCATCTTAAGCCGGACGTACACTGTGCGACTTTTTCACTCGCAGCGTTCAGCTTCAGCTCAAACTGTACGACTTCCTCGCAGAGCAGATCTCACGAGTCATGTGCTCACACTGCACGACCCAGTTCTCGCATGCGACCTGACTGCTCACACTGTACGTCTGGTAGCAACACGTCGGCCCTAAAAATATGCTAAAAATAGCAGTTTTTACTCAACGCGTCAGACTTTTTTGTCTTGTTTTGCCTGTTGTCCTTCGGGAGTGTTGCAGGAGGACACACAGGGATTTATGGGGGTTGGATGAGGAAAACGAAATAAAGAAAGTAAATCTGTGTTTTGTGATCAGTTTAATTTGACATGAACACGACAAACACACTTTCTTGACAATCTTTGTGAGTAAAAAAACGTGTGGAAACAAAAACGAACCACGTGTGTTATTAGGGAAATAGCGAGCGGCGTTGATGCAGGATTGCGCATGCACCGTGAGCGGTTCTGATACTTTTTGGGTCGCAGCTGCTCGCAGCGCTGCTTCAACAGTGCGATACCCTCATGAGGGACGAGTGAAATATTAAACACGCCAGAAGTCCGTGCGACCTCACGACTGCTGATCGGCAGCTGGCCACGTGGTGTTAATCGCCTCTTGTAACCCCCTGTACACTACACGACCGCTCGGCACAAAACTCGCCCCGATGTCGTGGATTCTCGCACGACTGGAAAATCGGCTCAAAAAAGTGAAAAAGTCGCACAGTGTACGCCCGGCTTTAGGTTAACGAATTCTTACCAGATCCAAGTCCAGAACTAGCAGTGACAGTGATGATCCTGTGGTGGGTCCCAGTCTGTGGAACAGAAAATCTGCTTAACCCACTGAAACCTAAGTTTGTTTCATTGCCGATCACTAAGCGCTTGGGAATATGGAGCCAATGACGTTCCGGTCTTAGAAGGGTTGAGAGTGTGGATCACTGACAGATATTGTTAGTCAATCATCAACATTAACCATTTTCAATAACAGAGAAGGAAAACAAGGTTCGGCTTGCATGATTTTGCAAACAACGATCCCCACATGAACTTTAAGGCTTTAATAAAATAACAGAGAATGTCTTGGCCATAAACGTTTTGGTCAGCTTAGACTAAACACAGACATTCCTCAGCTGAAGGGGTAATGAAAGTATACATAACGTCAAAAAGACATTTTGCGTCCAGTTTGACTGATATTGTTATTGTTTCACTCCAGCACCTGACTGCCATATACCTCCCTCTTAAAGGACTTGTCATCTTCACTCCCTTTGCCTTCAGGGGAGTTCTTAGCTTTCCTTTTGTCTGAATGAGGATACAGACAAGTCTGTTATTCGACCGTCTCCCTCCACTGTACACACATCAGATGAAGCCCTGACGACTATGAATCATGAAAACCAGGTTAGAGCGCAAAGGGCTCTTCATAAAGCAAGGCGAACATGTGCACGGTCGCTATCTCAGACTGAACAAGGACCTTGCTTGTCTTTTTTTCATTTTTCAAAAGGAACATTGAATTAAAAATTATCATAAACCTGCCCAAAAATGCTTTCCTGCACACCGTACCCTTTATGCCAAGTATTAATAAAATAAAATCAATATTGACAGTGACCCTTGTATTCCAGAAGAGCTGGAAATGTTGCCTAAATATTTTAACAACCTCTTCTGAATTCATGCAACTTTTCCTCTGTAGGTTTCACCTACCTTTTCAGACTTTCTGAAATATGGCTACTGGCATCTCTGTGTCCAGTCTACCTTACAGCAAGGAAATGAAATGTTAAACATTTACCATCCCTCTGGTATGTGACCCCAAAGATTCCAGCTGTGATGGGTAGCAGCTACATTCCTCCCACAGGAAGTTTATCCTTTCTCATTTTTTACAAACCTCCTCCCTTTCCTGAAAGTGCTTTTGAATGTAGCCAGTGGCTAAAGCAGCAGCCTAAAGTTCTGTCATGAACACATTTATATTGCACACTCTTCCATGTTTGGTTAAATAAGACCAATTTCACTGCTGTGTGGTAGATTGGAAATAAAATAAATTTGATTTTCTCTCAGAAACTTAATTAACTTAACAGATTTCAAACACTATTGCATTTCAACAGGAAATTGTATTAGACGAACCTTTTAAACATTTAGAAACACACGTCCTGAGTGGCAGAATGGATTGAAACATCTAATGCCCATTGTCCTGCCAATTTTTTTTAGTATCAAATCACAACTAGGAGGTAAATAATGTACCTAATTAGAAGCAAATGTTCTTGAATTTTGAGAAAGTTTCACTTCTTTTTCAAAAGACTGTTTAACTGCTGGCTGCTTGGAAGTTTCAGTTTTAAAACCTATAACAAAGCCAGTATCTCAGACTGCAGTCCGCGTCCAGCGGGGGGTTCCCAATAGGTCTCCAAACTCTCATGCAGATTCTGAATGAGGCATCTGGGGTACACAGCTGAACCTTGATCTGATATTCTGGGTAATTAATGCATTTTTAAACTGAAGAAGTTTCTTTATACATATTATTAGAAATAGAAAGATTCAGGAAAGTAGGTCCAGCTGCCATCTTTTCAACTACATAGGAAGTCTGTGACATTATTAGAGATATTGTATTCCACTTGGAGAAAGAAAGCTCTCAACAAGATGTAACATAATTCTTAAATAATTTAAAACCACATTTACCCTATTTTTGTTTCATACAGGCAGGTTGGGGTGTCTAATGTAGCATACCAAATGCCTGTACCGTCTCCAACCTGCCTTCCTATGTAAATTAGTAAGGATGTAATGGCCGCTGAGAAACAGTTTGTTTACAGAAAAGCTGGTTTAACACGTCATAATCTTAGTCACACCTCCTTACATCTGCATGTCTCAACCCACTTCAACGTCCGCGATATGAGCTGGAGGTTGTAACATCCAGCAATGGTCAGTTTTTAGGTACAGTTTGACATTTCAACATCTGGTCAAAATGGAGACACGAGACTGCATCTGTTCCCTTTAAATCGGCCTGCCTTCATCCCATCAGCTGGAACTCAGAGCCTCTCCACAGCTCTGAACACGTGGTAACGAATTGTCAACAATGATGTTCTCTCCTCAAGGTCCAAGCTTCCCTTATCGTCCTACAGGATTCTTCTGCCTCCAAATAAGGAACACTCGCAGCTCAGAGTAGTTGCTAAATCAAAGAATGATTTCTTAAATTAAATATGAACTTCTAAAACTTATAAGCTAGATAATCATTAAATAAACGTTTGTTTATTGCTACTTATAATAATTATAGTATAATGAAATGTTTTCATTAATCTGTGCTCAATGATTGAAGTTTGAAATGAATGTTATGTCATGATTACATTGTTTGTTATATGTTTCAGCATGTTGATATGACAAGGTCATCACCATTTGCACTCACACAAGGACCAAGTAAAGTTAAGTCAATCGCGCGACACATAAATAGTCCTTTACCCCAGATCAGAGCATCCGGTATTAAGGAAGGCGTGTTTCTGAGTTGTCTTGGTAATATTCCTCAATTTGTCAACCTCTGGTTGGCTACACAAATCATAACATGAGAACATTAAACCTGGATCACTCTGGTGATTCATCAGTTCTTGAGAAGGCTTCAGACCGGCCATCTGAAGCAAAACCTCTCTAACCCATCAAAGCTTTTGACACGCTGTCAAAATCTTTTTGCACCTGCGAAGCTGATACAGCAAACAGTTCCTGCAGAACAAGCTGATATTGTTTAGACTCCTTAAGAGTCCCAGACGCGCGGTTCCATCTGTCTGTTGTGACCTGGAGACAACTCTAAGACCGGTCTAGTAGTGCCGCAGTTTCTTCTACGGACCTCGGTGCCTGGAAGTCCGAGGACTTCGACATTCCGGATCTGTCACGGGGGTCTTCGAGTGGGTATGTAGACATGACAGATTGCGTCTGATGTGCTTTTTATAATAATCAACTTATGACTTAACTATCTCATAATTGTGAGATACTATCTCATTATTATGACTTAGCTAGCTCATGCCCAGCTGCATACACAGCTATGAAGGTAAGCTAACACACATCTGCTCTGAGTTACTAAAGATGCTACATGCTAGTAAGTAAGTAAGTAAAAGTTTATTTATAAAGCACCTTTTGCAGATGTGAATCACTAAGCGCTGTACAACATGAGTAAAATCAGGGCAAATACCTCAAACCGATGAAAACAGATCATAAAAAACAATAGCAGTGACACAATAGTAAAGAAAATCAGGAGTAAAAACAGTCAAGGTATGAACAAAGACAAAGCCATCTTTCAGAATATTTAGTAAGGGAACACCTGGATGAAAAGGTGAGTTTTTAAATGCTTTTTGAAGACCTCTAAAGTTTTGGAGAGACAGAGTTTTGAAGGCAGACTGTTCCAAAGTCTGGGGGCAATAGTCTGAAAGGCCCTGTCCCCTTTGGTTTTCAGTCTGGTTCGAGGAACAGCCAGGAGGTTTTGAGATGTGGATCTAAGGTTCCGAGAGGTGATGTGTGGGGATAAAACTCAGATGGATAGCTTGGAGCCTGGTTGTTAAGAGCACTAATATTTTAAATGGAATTCTAAATTATACCGGGAGCCAGTGGAGGGACTGTAAAACTGGAGTGATGTGAGCTCGTCTGCTGGATTTGGTTAGGAGTCTGGCTGCTGCACTTTGGATGGCGTGAAGGCGTGAGAGGGAGGATTTGCTGAGACCAGTAAAAAGAGCGTTACAGTAGTCTAAGCGTGATGACACAAAGGCATGGATAATTATTTCCAGATCTGCAGTTGAAACCAGTTTACGAAATTTTGAAATGTTTCTCAGGCAGTGTTGGGAACGTTACTTTAAAAAAGTAATTAGTTATAGTTACTGATTACTTTGTCAAAAAAGTAACTCAGTTACTAACTGAGTTACAAGATCATAAAAGTAACTAATTACCAACAAAAGTAACTACTTAGTTACTTTTTTCATTAAAGAATGCAAGAATTACTACAATAGTAAAATATAAATGACTAATGACTGAACATAATAAAATGTATGTCAAATGTTTTATATAAACCTGAATAATTTAAACAAATACGCACTTAACAGGAGGAACTACTAACAGGAGCATTACACTAATCTAGACTATTAAAAGGTCACTGTGTGATATTTAACAAAAACCCAATCAGCTAAAAACTAAAATTGCAAATAGAAACACCTGTAAAGGTTCCCGAGCCTTTAAATGGTCTCTCAGTCTAGTTAAATTACAGAAATAAATTTAATTTTGCACAGCCTTCTAATTTTTCCAGCTTCACATAATTGTGTGTTTTTAGCAGCATTTCTGTTGCTGGTAATCTAGTAACAGTTAAATAAATAAATAAATAAATAAATAAAATCCTTTAAAATGACACTAGAAGAGGCACAAATCTGATGGAGGACTTAAATGTACTAACGTGGGGCGTCAGACCCAACCACAGAAGAGCTGAAGCTGGGTGGTGAACACACACAGGTAGTTCTAATAACACCTGAGCTCCATGCCTTCTGAGACTGATGCATCAGTGTTACAGCGGGACTAAAGACATGATCAGGAACAGGTTACAGCTGGATGATCTAGGAAGGCAGAAGATCGTTGCAGGACGTCTGCGCGGTGAACAGGTGAGCGGACCTTCGGGACGTCCCGCTGTCATGCTAAGGGCACGGCTGCAGATCCGCAGATTCGCTGCTGCACGCATTTTCTTATCAGTAACAGGAACGACGTTTTGATACAAGAAGACGAAATTAATTAGTTTGCTCGTTACAGAAAGAAATATTTTTTATTAATGCGGTTATTTTAAACGGAGTTATTCCCGTTGGGTCTACAGCAGGCAGTGACTGAGACCGTGAGGGTCTCCGCCCACCCGGCCAATCATCATCGTGTTTGTAAGTGTGTTACCGACACCTCTCTCTCCCAGGCTGCAGCTGAAGTGTGGCGGTCGGAAAGCCTCACGCAGCTGCTCAACGTTCGACAAGCACATAGTAACGCACAACGTTCTGTCCCTAGTAACGGTAATGGCGTTGCAACGGCGGGAAAAGTAATTAATTAGATTATTCCGTTACCTATAAAAGAACGCCGTTAGAAACGCCGTTATACTTAAACGGCGTTACTCCCAACACTGTTCTCAGGTGAAGGAAACAGGAGCGGGAGATGGTTTTGACGTGTGAGTCTAAACTTAAAACTGAAAATAACTCCCAGGTTTCTAAGGTTGGACTTGGCTGTTGGGCAAAAGGAGACAATTTCCTGCTCGCTTTTTGGCTGAAGTTCCAGGTGTGCAGAGATCAGGGTCTCTGTCTTGTTGGCGTTGAGAACAAGAACGTTGCTGGACAGCCAGTTACTGATCTGGGTCAGGCAGAGTACAATGGTGGCCAGCCTGTCCAACTGGTGTGGCATGAAGGACATATAGAGCTGTATATGGTCAGCGTAGATGTGGTAGGAGATGTCTGGGAAAGACTGAATGATGCCAGCTAGAGGAAGAATAGAGAACGCGAATAGTAGAAGCCCTAGAACTGAACCTTGTGGGACCCCACAGGTTAGAGAGGCAGTGTCTGATGAAAAGGTTTCTGACTTCACGGCGTTCTGTTGGTGAGATAAGAAGAGAGCCAGTCTAGAGCAGCACCTGATATACCAGCCAGAACATTTAACCTGTTCAGTAGAACGTTGTGGTCTACAGTGTCAAAAGCTACACTGAGGTCAAGCAGGACCACGACATCATGGTTGCATCAGCAGCCATTAGGAGGTCATTATGCACCCTTACTAGAGCAGTCTTGGTTGAGTGCTGCTTCAGAAAGCCAGATTGGAAGGGGTCAGAGATCTTTGACTTAGAAAACCAGGATCTGAGTTGAGTTTCAACAGCCTTGTCAAGTACTTTACTGATGAACGGTAGCTTGGAAATGGGCCTAAAGTGCTAGCTCTCTACTAGCAAGGACTACCCAGACACCACAGTCATTCTTGACTGCACTGAGCTGAGATGTCAAAGCCTATCTTCCCCTCTCCTCCAGAGCGAGGTGTTTTCCTCCTACAAGTCACTCCAACAAAGAAGCCTGATGTCTGAGCACCTCAAGTCATGTAGGGCAACCACACTGTATATTTACACACTTCCATAAAGGTACTGCATTTAACGCTTTCACTCAGATGACCTTCAACAGTGCTGTGCCCTGCTGAGGGCTTGAGATGCAATACCTTTACAAAACCTTTGCAATAAAGAAAGTTATGATTAATATCTCAATTGACAACAGTTCTTAATTTTTTAATCTCCCTATGTCATGCTTAAATGTATGTTTGTATGAAATCTTAAGTTTATATGTGTTTAAAATAGTTTTGTAATAAACAAAGAAATTGAAAGTTTATGGTTTCAAATACTTCTGTGGTCAATAAAATAAGTTATCTGTTTTTGCTTATCCTTCTTTAATTCATTTAATTTAAATCTTATCTTTTAAAACTAAACTGAAGCACTTTAAAATGATTATTCATCTAGCAAACAAAACATCACAAACAAGAAAATGCAGAAATATTTAATTTCACTGCAGATTTATATTGAATTTCCTCCACAGTAAGTCTTTACATTTAAACTGCAATCAAAACATTACAAAAGTGTCTGTATGGCTTCCATGTCACAGGGAACTCACTGAATAAACATGTCATCTGTGGTGTAAACAACAAAGTCAGAACACTCAGCATCTGTCCCCGGACCTGCCAGTAATGAGGATGAGATCGCCACAGAGTGTGTGAAACGTTTCTGAGCATAATAGTCCACAAAGCTACACACATTTAGGCATTTTATTTCCAACAGGCCACACTCAGGCTGCCCTCTGGATCATACATAATCCCATCTGGTGTTGAACCCATCCATGGTGCCTCAGGGTGGATCAGGACCCCACAAGGGTAGTGGTTTACCTCTCTTACCTTGCAGTACTCCTCGATGGCTTTAGGCTCCAAAGCAAGACCCCAACATTTGTCATCAGTCTGACTACTTGTTCCCATAGGCTGTTTCACAAGGTTCTCAGCAGAACCTTCTGCCCTGGTGTGACACACTTATCTAAACTTTGTAGAAGTGATGTGGCATCTCCTTAGTTGGTGCCCCTCCACACAGAAACTCTGCTATTGTATTCTGTTCTCAGCTTTGTATGATTTCCCCAATGATGTTGTGAAGGATGTGAAATGATGATGTTCAGTAAACACAACGTGCAGAGGGTCCCAGTCTGTAATGAGAGAGTGACAGTTGTGGGGGAGAAGGGTTGTCTTGGTGTGGACGCGTCCTGGGGCTCGTCCTCACTGGTAGTTGGTAAGATGGCTCGCTTCCCTCCTGCACCGAACCAAATGTGGAGTCAACCAGAGGTACATCACCAGAGACAGCCATGGTTGTGATCACCGGAGCCTCATCTGCACCAAGTCCGTGGTACGCCTCCTGCACCTTCAGAACGAAGCTGTCTGTCATCGGGGAAGCTGACTCCTTTTTACACACTGCTTCTGGGGAAGAAAAACAAAAGTCAAATGGGGTGTGTGTGTGTGTGTGTGTGTGTGTGTGTGTGTGTGTGTGTGTGCGTGCAGTACAGAAAGAAAAACATTGTTCATTCTACCGGTCTCTTCTCTCTTGGTCTGGCTGATATGATGACCATGTCATTAACTGGACTTGGTTTAATACCTTGTTTCAAAATAAAAACAAGTTTTGAAGCTTATAACAGAAATATGTATACACACAATAATAATATAATTAAAAGATTGTAACCTTGGACCCCGTTTTGTGCCACTGTTGTTCCGTTTCTGTGCAGCTCAACACTGGGGGGGAGGATGTAAGTTTCAGCTGGCCGTCTGGTAGAGTTGAGCTGCCACATGACATCATAAGGCTGCACCTGCCACACGTACACTGGCACCCCCACCGGCTTTGAATCCCTTAGCACAATTTGTTAAAAGACAGAATAGTTGTTAGAGTAGAACTGCATTTAAAGAGAGACAAACATTGATGATTAACTTCACTTTACTCATTTTAAAATAAAAGAGTAGAACAAGTAATGGAAAAAAAATAAAATAACTCTAAACAATGTTGTGCTTCTGAGAGTCATCTGATGTCTGACTTTCTGTGACATGCTATTTATACAAACTTTACTTACCATATTCTTTCTGGCACACATTTTATCTCTGATACCACATGACACACGTAGTTCAGGCATGTCATTAACCTGTTATCAAACTAAAAGCAATGATATGACTCGCAAAAATGTGACGTTTAAATACATGAATAGTCTTCTTTTGAACCTGAATCAATCCTGCACTGAACCTGCAGGGTAACATTTCCCTTCGCTCATGTGGGGCTTCGGGTTTTTCCTCATGGACCTGAAACACTCGGACCTAACCGTGACTTCTCCTGACTGCTTGTTTCAAACTGAGAATAACATGTAAACTATGGTTTTTCATTTCAGACACAAAAAAACACACATGACCTTAACTTGTCACTCCAATAACGTTTCCTTGTTGTGTTAACTTAGGCTAGTACAGAGCTAGCATGCAGCATCTTTAGGAACTCAGAGCAGAAGTTTGTTAGCTTACCTTCATAGCTGTGTATGCAGCTAGGCACATACAATACAAGCTTTGTCCATACTTGATTTTGACGTTTCGGACGAGGCAAGAAAGATTTGGTGTACATCGTTAACCATTATTCTTGGGAGGTGTAGCGTCTTGCAGCAAATGCGTACAAATAGCCATTCTCACCACTCAGCGCAAATTAAGTTGTGTGCTGCCGGTTGAAAAATACAGAATCGCAAAACGGAAGTCCGTGGAGGCCAGCAGAATTTATCTCATAATTATGAGATAGCTAAGTCATAATTATGAGATAATTTTTTTTCCCATCTGAGTGGCGGGAATGGGCTTCCATAGATTTCCTTTCTACAGGTATGAAAATTCATTGGCATGGCTGCTGTTGGAGAACTCGCTGAGTTTGGGCACATTAAGCAGAAGAAGCAGGGGACCTCTGATTTATTCCTTCTCCACCCCTCCTGATCTCCTGTAGAGACATTGCTTTCATTCGAGTCATCAAAGCCTTGTGTAAATACAAACTTGAAAGCTTAAAACACTCGCTCTTGCAATGAGAATGGCTTAGCCCTTGATATTACCACACTTGATAAAAGAAAACATGCACATGGAAAACATCTGTTCTACTTGAAGGATGGCCATTTCTGGTTACAATCAACTGATCCATTAAAACTGCATTTTGGGCCTAATCCTTTAATGAGAAAACTGCACTTTTGTCATGAAAAGAATCCAACCAATTCTTAAACATAGCTCGAGTGAAAAGGAATGGGAGTGTTCTGATTTCCCAATATCCTATAGCACAAAGCATCTCTTTAGTTGTAAGACCCTGGGCACCCCACCCCATCAGATGTAGCCTTTTGTTGTGTGCATGTGAGTGTAGAAATGGCTCAGTAGGAATTGCAAGACACCCACAAAAAAATAAAAATAAAAAAAGCAAAAGAGAAATAGTTGTGGGAGCTACCCTCTGCATCTATTCAGCTGCAACAAGAAACATTTTACAGCTGGTTTATTGTTATTCCTCTGCTGCTGAGGCTGTCTTTCATGTCAGAAGTCTTTTCCTACTTACAAATCACTGGGAAGCAATCCCTTTCCCTGCACTGCTATGCCCTAAGCTCCCTCCTAGGGTCTGGTCCTTTGATCACCTGTAACCTTGGCCATCATCTAGAGAAAAATAAGCTCTCTCCTTATTTTCAACATTTTCTTTACCCTTTTCTCGTTCAGCCTAGGAAATGCACACTGTGGGTATAAACAGAACAATTTTCTAATTATCTCAAAAATCAAACTTTATTTCCAAGAGATAGACAAACAAGCTGCACTCACCTTTGACCTAAGCGTCAGCTTCAGCCTTAAATGTTCTGCAGTTCCCTCTGACCAAACACTTCTGTCACATGCTGGCCCTCGGCCAGAGGCCCAGACCAGTAGTCACCGCTCTGAGACTTAAGACATGCTTAATTGGCTTCCTCGAGTGCCCGAGGAGTAGAAAATGAGGCAGTGAGCTTGTTAGGAGGAGGTGGGCAATGAAAGTACCTTATCAGCCATTGCTGGACATCTCCGGTGGCTATTAATCAGAGCCAGAGCCTGACTGGAGCCAAAAGAGGATCTGCAGAGGGTTTGGAGGAGGGGTGCTGAGCCTGAAGCCTTCCCTGGGCCTCACTGGCCTCACACAAGGGACCTCGACAGACAGAAAAAAACACCTCCTTCCTCATTTCCAAGGATAAAACACCCTCTTGTAAAATCTTCACTCTTTTAACCTCCTCACTCAGACTGATTCAGGCCCCATTAAGACCCCTCTGACCAGAAGCCATCTATTTTAGCTCATGTGACAGGTTTATGCCAACCCCTTACTGTGTTATTATATTGGTGCTGTGCTGCCAGTTACTATTGTGCAAATGAAAATATCGCACCAGACATAATATACTTTTTCACAGGATGTGCACTCAACGAACAAAATAACTCAAGATCAAATAGAGGATTAAAAGCTCATTATTTATTTTTATGTTTGTAGCATCTGAGAACACAGATCTAGTTGGTGTCTCTGTTGAGGTGTGTTAACAACGAGCCCTACTAATGTATTTGCATAATAAATCATATTTAGCATTAACCTGTAAGACATTAAAAAATTAATTTGAAGACTTGTCCAACGGTAAACTTAAATTGTATTCAGATTTTTTCTCCTAACGTACTCAGGATCATCAGAAACCAACAAAGGTATTTTACAGTAGAGACACTTGTGACTGTGAACATTCAGATATTTAAATCCTTTAAATCCAAACAACTTTCTCCTGTTCTCTGGAGGTCCTAATCTGCTGCAAATTGTCTCAGTTCTGGATAATTTCCTTCGGAAAATCACCCAGATTGAAAATGTGTTTGCAGATTCGGTATGCAGGACTTTGAAATGTGTTAATGAGGAAGAATGCTTCACCCTGCATGGGATTTCAAAAGAAACAATCATCACAAAGCTGTTAGCAACAATTTCATTATTTCAGTGGCTCCCACAAGATGAGAGGCATGGGGAACATTCATGTTTAAATAAAAAGCTTCTGTGGATGGCGATGCAAACTGTCATGTGTTAATATTAAATAACGAGCTGCTTTCAAGTCCCTCACTTTGGATTTGCCACAAAAATGGCATTAATGACAGCTTTTGGTGTGGTTTACATCACACAGGGCCGTGTAACACAATTGCCAGAGATGAATTTGTTATTAGTCTCTAAGGAACGGGATTTATAAGCTGTTAACCATTTGTACTCAAGATGTGCTGACACAGTTTATTTTAGACACATGCAACAAATATGAATGAGATGCTTGATTGTTGCTAATGCGAAACAGTCAGGATTAGTCACTACTTGGCACAAGAACATGTCCACGATTGATGTTCCAGAGCAGAGGGTTCACATATCCATCATCATCATTTTTACAGCACTTTTCATCCAAAGTGATTTAGCATAAACAAAAGTTGTTTGTTCAAAATAAGAGAACTTTATCTTGAAAAGCCCTTTCACAAAAAATGTATAATACTTTAAGAAACACATTAAACCAAAGCCGATAATAAACAGTTGCAATGTTTCTCACTTTTTTGAGTTTTGTTAGTGAGACTCGTGAGTGACTATAATCACTTCCTTTTTTCAGTGCATCTAAACATGTAATAATTTAAAAGCCAAGTGAGAAACAGTTTTTTACTTGTTGCTTTTGAAATATGATCCGCCACTCTGAATTTAACATGCAGGCTAAATGTGAAGATAGTCTTCTAACCCTATTTCCTGCATTATCCGCTGTTAGAAAACAGACAGGGAAACACTCGAATTAGAAAAGCCATACCATACCATGTTTATTTATATAGCACATTTAAAAACAGCATGACAGCTGACCAAAGTGCTGTACAGTAAAAAGGACAAACCCCAAGATAAAAACAGATAAAAGTCATATAGGAGGTAAGAGGTAAAATCTAAAAAAATTGTAAAGGAAACATACAACAATAAAATACAGTCACAATAAAACGTAAAAACACTAAAAGCTAGATCACTGAATAAAAGCTAAATGATAGAAGGCGGCCTTCAGTACCGACTTAAATCGACCCAGTTCTGGGGCCTGCCAAACACTAAGGGGGAGAGCATTCCAGAGTTTAGGAGCAGTGAATGCAAAGGCCCGCTCTCCACGAGATTTATACCTCATTTTCGGGACGCACAAAAGCAAATGATCTGCAGATCTTAAGTTTCTGGTTGGAGCATAAGGCTTTATCAGTTCTGAAAGATTTGAGGATTGCTGTAAAGTCACTGACACTTGTCAGTGACTTGATGCAATTTGCTGGGTTCCTTATATAGGAAACATTATTTCTGATTGGCTTAATGAACTGTCCTGAATTGGAATGTTTATTATGTGAAGTGCCTTGACGACTCTTGTCGTGATTTGGCGCTATATAAATAAACTTGAATTGAATTGAATTGAATTGAATATGCCGGGGCTTGACCATTAAGAATGTTGTAGACAAAGGTCAAAACTTTAAATTGGATGCGGTATTTAACAGGCAGGCAGTGCAAGCATGCAAGGACGGGTGAAATGTGACAGCGTCTCGAGGTGTTTGTCAGGATACTAGCCGCCGCATTTTGCACTCTCTGTAGATGCTCGATTGCTGAGACGCTGACACAAACAAGTAGTGAGAAGGCATAGTCTAAACGTAGAGTTACAAAGGCGTGAAGAACAGACTCCAGCTGAGGTCGTTTGACTATTGACTTTAAGCGCGAGATGCGACGTCGTTGAAAAAAGCAGGACCGGACTGTAGAGTTAATTTGTGAACTCATTAACAGATCAGAGTCAAGTTTCACTCCCAGACTGGATACACAGGATTTAAGATTTTAAAACGGTAGAGGGTAGTCACCAGGTGCATGCTTTGGATTTATTGGATTAAAAAGAATGGCGTCTGTCTTGTTTTCGTTAAGGCAAAGGAAGTTCTCCGACAGCCAGCCTTTAACTGCAGTGATACAGTCGGCAAGGAGGCGTGTTGAGTCAGGTTTACTTAAAGCCAGATAAATCTGGCAATCGTCCGCGTAAAGGTGATAGCCACTCAGCCACTCAGATCCACGTCACACTGAAACTTAGTGTTCATGGACATCTTGGCTTGCGACGGGGAAGGTTGTTGGTACTTTACCGTCCAGGAAACAGCAGAGAACATCTCAGCTAGTAGAAGCCAACATGCAATAGCAACTCCACCACACAGCAGAACTCCTCCAGGCTTGTGTGGTTTGTGTAGATAAAACATCTATTTTGCAGAGCAAACAGAGTCAGTGGTAGAGTTGTTTTGTTGTTAGCCAATCAGAGGTCTGAATATCAGGGAATAAGAGTCCATCTTCAGCTCAACTTTATTCTGGCTCACGTCTACTCCCTGAAACCGATACATTCTCACACCCGAAGCTTTGAAAACTGACGGTGGATGACCAAGCCACCAGAGAGTCCAGAGCGTTGGACTACCATGAGAAAACGGAGATTTCACCAAATTCTGACCTTTACCTTCTTGCTATTTAACCTTCCCCTCACCCCCATCCTAACCTTAACCCTCTTGCACATGCAAAACTTGTTTCTTGTTGTAATGTCCCTCTCAAACACAGTTAACGGGAAGTTTAGAATGAGAAACACTGTTAAGGTTAGGATGGGGGTGAGGAGAAGGTTAAATAGCAAAAGGTTAAGGTTGGTTTATGCTTGACGCGTCCGCGAGGTCCGCACGGCTCCGCGCGGAAAAGTTGCGTCATTTTAACAACCACGCCCCTCCACCGCGTCTCCGCACGGCCCAGAATTTCCGCAACGCGCACCGCGGAAAATTTCTAACCACGCGGACGGATGGACGCGGAAAAACATGGCGGACCGGCAAGAACTAGTACGGCAGAGGTTCGTAAATACAGACATTTGTATGTTTCAGCTCTCAGAGATCACCGTGATCAACATATTGTTAATAATTCTTGGAGAAAAATAACTCGCACTGTCGGAAAAGACGAGAACGCTGTTAAAAATGCTGAAATGCCATGTTGTAAACAGTAATTTCTACCTCTACTGTGGTGTAGTGTTGGATGCATGCCGTAGAGCTCCATGCTGCCCCGTTCAGTTTGGGAGAATATTGGCTCACCACAGAGACGAGCCGCACAAACCATAAACGCTGCAAGTTGCGAAGCGCGTTCCAGCCGCGAGCCGCATCACCGCACGGAAAGTGAATGCGTCAAGCATAAACCAAGCTTAAGATGTTGGTGAAATGTGCATTTTACCACAGGCGTCGGAAACCGACGCTCTGGCACCTGATGTCGGAAACAAACGTTTGGTCACCCATCGTCAGTTTTTGACACTTCGGGTGTGAGAATGTGTTGCTGAAACAGGAGCACCAAAGCTGTTTTACCCACAGAGATCAACTCACAAGGCATTCATTTATCCTAAAGACCAATGCACATGTGTTGAAACACTTAGTGAGCTTGGTCTTTAAAGACATCTTCAGTGACAACAAAGAAGTAATGGAAAAATCCTCCAAAAAGTTAAAATTTGGACCAGCAGTTTTGACTCGGTCATGCCTGGAAACAACAATATTCAACAACAATATTCTTGAGAAATAGGCAAGGCAAGGCATACAATAGTGTAAAGAACTTGTGGTAAGTTTATATTTTCCACTATGGCCAAGTAAAATCAGATGAGACACAAACTCACCACTCCACATTTCGTACGTGTGAGTAATACTTGATCCTGACAGTGTAACACAAATGGAGCAGTGCACACATATAACAAACATTACCAAGTAATGCACACAACAAGCACCAATAATTCCTGCTTCAGTTTTACAAAACTGACCACATTAAAAAATCACTTTATTTGGGCTACAATTAATAATACTTTAACAAGACTTTAAATTAATATGTAAACAAATGTAAAACAAAAACCTGTTAAGGGTGACACATCGTTTTAAACATAAACAATTTTTACCACTTTCTTTTTCTGCGGCAGTGTGGGTATAGTACATCCCACCAAACACTAGACACATCTTAGAGACATTTTTAGAATTTTTGAGAATCTAATCTTAACAAATATGTCTGGAAATTATGAACTCTTGAATGCAGCCCTATTCAAGATGGTACCCATAGCTTCACATTAGCAAATACAAGGCTAGCTGTGCCAGTTTTACAGAGACTAGCTAAAGCTGAGGCCATGTACACATGGAGCTGGGTTTCTGTAAAATCAAACATTCTTCCCTGCCCATCTAAGGAAACATACGTGGGTCCACGACACCTTGTTTTAGCAAAAAAAAAAAAAAAAAAAAAAAAAAAATCCAGCCCATTGTTAAGCACATTCATAGGCATGCCAAGCCTGTAGGTGGCAGTAGATTCCTAAACCATTGCTGTCTTTGCAGAAAAAACATTCCTTGGACTTGGAAAAAGTAGATGGCAGGCAATGCTTGTCTTCAACATAGTCCTTCGCCTTTGGTCTTCTACGTGGATCAGTAGTTCAGCTTGTAGAAACAAGCAAGTATAAACACAGGTTGCATATCTGATGCCAGAGCATCTTGTCATGGATGGTGATGTTACCCTGGTTATTTATGTCCATGAACAAATGCTGACAGAGGAGAGTTAGCCATTCTCCACTTTGTTCTGAGTTTTTGAAATGTTTCTGGTGCTGTATATCTTCACTTTTGTCTGGACGACAGGCCACACTTTAGAAAAACATCTTTATTTTGTGGGATACATGGCTATGTGTGTACAAGGTCTGAATGGCATTCATAGGATGTCCTCAGGGTAAAAGCAGATCATGCAAGAGCCTGCATTTCATCACGTGTCAAATTATAATCTGAATTTGATAAAGAGCTGTAACATCATCATTTCTCAGCATAAGTTAATTTTAGATTCAAACCTTGGCACAACAGGCAACACCCAGAATGTTTGATTTCAGAACAGATAGACAAGAATTTCACCTGCAGAGCACAAGGACACAGCTTACAAACAAATCACAAGAGCTGAAAAGACAACAACCCAAAACAGGTGAATGGGGAGCGTACTCTGTGTATGATTAACGCAATTCAATGACCTACACAAAAGGTGTGGTTGTTTGCTTTGATACTCTCAACAGCAGTGTATGGTGCGCTATACAATGCACCTGTCTCCAGCAGTACAAAGGCAGCATTCATCAGAAATGTAAGACAGATGAACACAAAGGCATCCTACTGTAAGGCAGCAATGTTTAGCAGTTTAAGTCGTGTTTACCACAAAACTCCCCCTCCCGCTTGCTTAGGTTCCTCCCTTCTAAATATTCAGTTAGCGTTAGCGTGTGGCACTCTTAGTTTACAATCATGTCCAAACAAGTCATTTAAGATACTTCTGCTGTAGTTTTCTCAGAGATATAGCTGCTCTCCTAAATCAATATCTCATTTCACAAAGGCTGCTGGTTCCAACGCTGTCTGACAAACTCCCTGCAGCAAGTTCTGATTCCAAGAAAAAAAAAATACTGAAAGCGGCTATTAACTTTGGCCATGGTACAGAGATAACTGGAGGGCAATGGTTACACAATCAGCTCCCTCACCAGATAAGGTCATTGTCCTAGTTCAGGATCGGAAGTAAACCCTGAATGTTCCGTATGACAAACAACAGGAAGGAAATAATCAATTTGCTGCTTTTAATGAACAACTCTATATCTGGCATCTTTGCCGATGCAAAACTGCCACATGCTGGTTAAATATTACCTCTGTGATAGGACAGCTCTAAAGTAGTCAGTCAGTCAGGCAGTCAGGCAAGTCAGCAGAAGGAAACCTAAAACAGCCAGATCATTTCTATTTCTGCTCTGAACTTGTCATCTTCAGCTAAAATGTAAAAAATTACCAAGAAAAGATTGAGTTCAATAACTTTATACAGGCTACCCATGAACACATGTTTTGGTATTTAATGTGAATTTAATTGAATTATATTTTAACACTGATATAAATAAAAATTTATGAAATTGTTCTCTCGTATTTGTCTAAAAGCTTCCACCAACAACTCAGCTCAGACCAAAGCCAACGATTTGACCATCCGGTTGTCGGTCTCACCAAACGGCTGAACTTTCACATTTACCTGGGCCCTCCACATATTGTGTGCTTACGCATTTTACAACAGATTCCCACAGGTGTTTAATGCTCTCTTGTTCTTTGGCAATGCGAGTCTCCGGTTCCGGCAGAAACATCTCAGAGAAGATACCCGAGGGGTGGGGGGAGTGTTCTGTGACCATGTTTGTGTTCAAAACCTATAGCGTGTTCTATAAATTCACTATAACAGCTTTAAAGATTGATACTTACTGACTGTAGCATTGCCTAATTGATTTAAATAATATTAAAGTAGTTATTTTTGATATAAAATCCAGTCATTCACTCAAAACATGCAATCAGACCTGGTAACATGTCACCCGTGTTAAATATCACAATATTTGCAGTTCAGATATAGGTTTAAAAATATAGGTTTTTACTTTTAATTTCTAAAAGAGTGACTCAGCTATTTTCACAATTTTAGCTCAGTATCAGTGAAACAACCTGAGTTTTAACCATTTTAGCATTTGATGTGGTGGCCATCTTTAATTGGGTTCACTCGAAATTGTTGATTTATGAAATTGGAGATTACTTTCTGGACGTTTAAAATCTATCAAGTGATTCATGACCCCTGTTTCACATTGAAAGCATCAGCGGTGGGGAACGGCAGTGGAACGTCGCTGCTTCAAAAATAATCCATTATAGACGATGGAGTGTTTAAACCAGCTGCAACGCTGCAATTTTCAGGCGCATCCCAGTTGCGGCACGCTACGCTGCTAAGATAGGATCGGATTATTTTTTTGCCGCGAGCCGCTTCTGGGAAATCACATACGGTTTCAGTGTAAAATCCCTGGTAATTTAAAAAATAAAAGTAGAGCAGTGATGCAATTTCATTTATATGAATCTTACTTGTGACCCAAGGTCTTATTTACTCCCAGTGTTGTTCCAGAAGTGCAGCGGTGTGTTTTTCATGACTTTAATCCTGACTGTGGAGGGGAACAACATCTTATATGACACTAAACATCTACATCAAACATGATTTTCTTCTTTTTGGTTTAATGGTGGATTGCATACACAAACCGTGACCTTTGAAGTCTTGAGGGATCTTATGATCCCACAAGTCTGGTGAGGAGCACAGTGGGAAAGCCATTCTGCGGCCAAGGCTCTATCGGGGTGTAATGGACTGTATTGAAACTCCCAAGTAAAACATTCCGCTGCTTTTCCGTGCCACTTGATGCTTCCAGTGTGAAACAGGGGAGAGACGTTTTGGTATCAGACAGACACAATCAGAGTTGACTCACTGCACTCTGCGGTGCTTGAACTGTGTCATGACAATGACTCTCAGCTAATGTCAACTAAAATTCTGATTCATAATCTGTGAAACTGACTGATTAATTTTTGTGCTTGTGAAGGCCATTTAGCTGTGGTGGTCATCTTGACTTGGGCAGACGGCAATGGTAAAATAAGTACTTGAATGTCTGTTTCTACTTAAGTATAAGTACAGATAATGGGGTACAAAATGACTTACGTGGAAATTAAAATATAAATAGTAACTGACGTAAAACGTAAACGCAAATGAAAGTAACCTTTGACCCCCAATTCATACCGGGGGCATCTGCAGTGCATTGCAACAGCGGTGCAACTCTATATCAAAAAGAAGCCATCATAGTCTATGTTTTGATCCACACCGGCCACGTTGTGGCACGTTGCGTCTCGTCGAACTGTTGAAGATCAAAACGGCTTCTATTTTTGCCACAACACTCTTCTGGGGTCTGTCAAGTTCTGCAGTTAACACAGGACTAGACAGGAAATCACTCTCGGTGTCAGTGTAAGACATCTGGTAAATTTCTAAATAAAAGAGTGTTGCAGAGTTACGATTCCTTAACTATGTAAACATTACGTCTTTACCACTGACCCAAATTGCTTAACTGCTTCCTGCATCTTTTGACAAGAGCAAACATGTGTTTCCATCGTGAATGAGACTATATTCCATCACAACATTGTTTATGGGACCACATGTCCATTTTAGAACCGCTTGACGCTAAATCAACAGCAGCCGCTCTGCAAACGACACGCTTCTGGTGTGAACTGACATATCATGGCACATGCAAGTATGCTGTGCTGCTGCCAATAACACCACACAGAAACCCAGTGTGAATTGGGGGTAACAAACTCTTTGTAAAATGATGTGGAGTTGAAAGTTCAGGTAATTGCTTCAAAATGTAGTGGAGTAAAAGTAAAAAGTAGGCCTGAATAAAATACCTTATAAGTTCAGATACAGAAAAATTGTACTTAAGTACAGTAACTAAGTACTTGTACTTCATTTTATTCCAACAGCAGTTGACTGCAAAGGTAGATCAGTAACTTTACATCCACTGATTACTGTTGGAATGTTACATCAAAACCCATCTAGCAGGTTTACTGTGCTAACAGACAGACACACACCACAAACACACACAGGCAAAGAGATTGTTGCTTGCCTTGCATCATCTAACAACAATGAAATAGTTCAAAGTGTAACATTATGCAAATCAAAACTGTTTTCAACAGTGTTGCACAACTGATTAGAGTCTGTATTTGTTTAAAAAGGAGGTGCCATCACTGGCATTTTAGGAAAATGTTAGTGATCCAAACTTTTGGTTGCATTTTGCTAAAGAATAAAAGTGATATTGACTGAGGAATAAACATTTAGGTCTGCTCTGATTGCCAGTCTAGTTAACACAAAGCTTCACTATAAGCTAAATGAACCAGCCAGGAAGGACGTTAGAACTGAAAAAAAAAAAAAAAAAAAAAAAAAACTCGCTTTGACACCCTGAATCATTTGAAGTTGTGGAGAAGGAGCCTCATTACTGCCAGGGCCCACACAGGGGGTTTACTCCCAGACACAGTTTAATTGCTGTAAAAAGGAAAAAGCTTCAAGGTTACGAGACACAGAATAGCTTTGGAGGAGACGGCCTGCTCTCCTTTTGCCCTGCGTCCCACGTCACTGGAGCCAGTGGAGTCATAAATGGCTGCTAACACTAACAGTAAAAGGATATAAAAAGAGTCCCGGTTTCCTTTATGGGACCCGTTCTCCTTTACTCGGGGGGTTTGTTGATGGGAGGTGGGGGTGTTTTGAATAGCAGGGGGCTGGTGGAGAATGTGGAGGAAGAATAAGCAGCATATATCCTCTGGGGGAGTTACTAATGTTATATCATGTGATTAGCAGTGGCAACATATTTGAGGTTGAAAATTTACAATTTAATAAATATTGTAGCAATGATCCAATGGTCTCATGATCCAAAAGCATCAGCATGCTGCTGTCTGATGATGTAGAGCCATTATTCTGAGACAAGAAGAAGTTACAGGCAAACAAACAAACAAACAAATATATTGTTTGCTGTTTTATTCACTTTAGAGGCTACCACCAATAATGATGTTTGACTTTTTGATTAAATGTGTCCTGATTTTTTTGTTGCTTTTTTACAATTTAAGTTCTTTGTGTGCCTCAAAATGAAATACAGTGTAGAAAATATGTGCTCCATCATTAAAGTGTGCCAAGAATCAGTGGATTCAATCTGAAGTATATGAAACCTAAACTATAATGATAGTGTAATACGTTGAAATTTGAACACAAATTTAAAAAAGTGTCTGAAAGTACTGGCGCAAAAAGAAAAACACAAAGTATTAATGCATCTTAAAACTTTAAACTTCATATATGGTCCAAACTTTTACAAAACTACTTGTGCAACAATTAAAATAATCTAAGCTGACCTGATGTGTCAAGACAAGAAGGTTGCAGGTTCAAATCAAGTCTTTTCCTCATGGAGCCAGCATGCATGGGTTTTCTCTGGGTAGTCCAGGTTTCTCGCACACAGGCACAACACATGAGTGTTGAGGCCAACTGGTGTCTCTAAATTGTACCAGAGTGTGAATGAGTGGTTGTCTCTGTGTGTCCCTGTGATGGAATGGAGACCTGTCCAGGTTGGCCCGTGTCTCTCACCTGATATGAACCAGGTTTTCAGGATCCCAGTGAGGAAAAGGGCATTAAGATAATAAGTGAGTGAGTGAATTAAAGAATCTAATAATATTTTTTCAGTTTTTACTCTCCATTGAAAAAAATGCAATATAACAGTTTAATGCCAGATCATTTTCTATGCACTCTGGACACTAGTAGTAGCCTTTTAACTCTGGAAATCTTGTTTTACATAAATTGCATTACAATGCTGCCCGCGTACCACGTTACATCATAGCTAGATATTAGGATTTGTATTTAGTAATTTTTATAATTAAAATGTAACTCACAAACAACAAAACATTTGCATCAGTGCTTAAATATGCCCAAATGCCACTGTGTGCAAATTTGGGCAAAATACTTTTTCTCTAGCTCAGTCACACTGTCATTGTGTGGAGGGGAAACTTTTCACTCCTGAGTTTGTCATTTGATCACGAACAGAAAATATTTCTTCTTATCTGAAGGTGAACACACCCAGAACTCAAAGCCTGCCTTTAGGTGGTGCTTAACGTAGCCCTGAAAATTGATATTCATCAGCTTTATAATTTAAAGGTAACTTTCAAAGAGGGGCACTGCTTCTCCGTCTCCACCAGTAATGACCGTAATGCCTTGTTAACCCCTCCACCAGAGGTTACATACTCCTATGACATTGCCTTAAGTCATGGCCACAGTTTCCTGTATTCCTGCTGCTAAATCAGGACTCAGTCTCCCCCATAAAGAGTAACAAATCCATAGCAGAAGATAAGCAATAGGATAGGAAAAAGTTTCTTCTTGAAAACACATTAACCCTTAAACTTCTACACCAAGAAAAAAATTAAAATGTTTAGTTATTTACTTTTATTATTAATTTGGAGCCATCTGAGTAACAATAAACTATAAATGAACAATAAAATAAAACTAATAATGTTATTTTTAAGGAAATCATTTTGTAAGGCTATAAAGTTGTACTTTTTATTTAAAATGACCCATGTGTTTTTTATTGTTTTTATTTGTAAATTTTCAGTTTTGTAGATTTCCCCCCCCCCCCAATTTGTTTTCAGTCCGTGACTCTGATATCTGCTCTATGGTTGGCCAAAGAGTTTCAGGGTTAATTCAGCATTTCCACCAAAACTGATCAACATTTGAAACTTTATCCATTAAATCACGACACCCTGTGTTTTATTGACATCAGGTTTCTTTCCTGCATCTGTTCAGATTACCTGCTGAGAAAAATGTGTCTGAAAGGATAAAATACTGTGGCCCACTTCCTCTGTGACCTTTCTTTGCACTTTATGGTCAGACAGTCCTTCTCACTTCAGCTCATTTCAGAGGCCCCAGGCCAGCTGGATGATCTCTGACCCCTGAACTTCTGTAGCCAACCCAGCTGAAGAGAAACCCAACACCGATGTCCTCTCATTCAGTTTTCAAGCTTTACTTTCATATCCTCTTCATAAGCTTCATCCCATTCTAACTGACCCAGTGGCAAGAAGACTTGTTTAGCTTTTTATGGTGAGATTTAGTGCTGATGACATACAATTAGTTTAAATTATTACATTTTCTGAAAATATAATTTTCTCCGACATAACACAGATATTTTGTCTTTAGGGAGCTTTTAGAAGAACATCTCAGTAATTTTTGGGTTAAATATTCCACTTTCTAAAAAGGAACTAAAAGCGATGTCTGCAACCTATCCCATCGACAAACAAATATAAATATGTTGTTGGATTCATTCCATAGTGATCCTTAAAGACCAAGTTCACTTGTTTTTTCAACACATTTGCAGTGGTTTCTAGTATAAACAAACACCTCGTGAGTCATCTCTGGGGGAAAAAAGCTCTGGCACTCCTGTTTCAGGAAACAGAAGTTAGCCACAGCAGAAGTGAGCAGAAGGCAGCAGGTTTTAGAGTCTTAATAATAATAATAATAATGCATTGAACTTATAGAGCGCTTTTCAAGACCCCCAAAGACGCTTTCACACACTCTCATATTCACACAATGCTAGTGATGGTAAGCTACTTGTAGCCACAGCCGCCCTGGGAGGTCTGACAGAGGCGAGGCTGCCATTTGGCGCCGTCGACCCCTCTGACCACCACTAACACAGGCAAGTTGGGTGAGGTGTCTTGCCCAAGGACACAACAGCAGGATACCCCTGGTGGGAGCTGGAATCGAATCCATGACCCTCCGATCATGAGGCAACCCGCTCTACCACCTGAGCTACTGCTGCCCCAGTCTTATTTCCTGATATTCAGACATGTCACCTCAAAATGGCTCACAGCAACGTGACTCTTCACCTGACTCTGTTTGCTTAGAAAAAATGATGTTTTATCTCTACAAATAACACAAGCCTGGGGGATTTCTGTTGTGTGGCAGAGTTGCTAATGCTAATGGTTAGCTTCTACTAGCCAAAACATGCTCTGCTGATTCATGGATGCTAAATAAACAACAACTTCACCATTGTGAGCCAAGAGGGATGAGTCCATGAATTCTAATGTGACATGAAGAAGAAGAAGAAGAAGAAGAAGAAGAAGAAGAAGAAGAAGAAGAAGAAGAAGAAGAAGAAGAAGAAGAAGAAGAAGAAGAAGAAGAAGAAGAAGAAGAAGAAGAAGAAGAAGAAGAAGAAGAAGACGAAGACGAAGACGAAGACGAAGACGAAGAAGAAGAAGAAGAAGAAGACGAAGACGAAGAAGACGAAGACGAAGACGAAGACGAAGACGAAGACGAAGAAGAAGAAGAAGAAGAAGAAGAAGAAGAAGACGAAGAAGAAGAAGAAGACGAAGAAGAAGAAGAAGACGAAGAAGAAGAAGACGAAGAAGAAGAAGAAGACGAAGAAGAAGACGAAGAAGAAGACGAAGAAGAAGACGAAGAAGAAGACGAAGAAGAAGACGAAGACGAAGAAGAAGAAGAAGAAGAAGACGAAGAAGAAGAAGAAGAAGAAGAAGAAGACGAAGAAGACGAAGAAGACGAAGAAGACGAAGAAGACGAAGACGACGAAGAAGACGACGAAGACGAAGAAGACGACGAAGACGACGAAGACGACGAAGACGACGAAGACGACGAAGACGAAGACGAAGACGACGAAGACGAAGACGACGAAGACGAAGAAGACGAAGACGAAGAAGACGAAGAAGACGAAGACGAAGAAGACGAAGACGAAGACGAAGAAGACGAAGAAGACGAAGAAGACGAAGAAGACGAAGAAGACGAAGAAGACGAAGAAGACGAAGAAGACGAAGAAGACGAAGAAGACGAAGAAGAAGAAGACGAAGAAGAAGAAGACGAAGAAGAAGAAGACGAAGAAGAAGAAGACGAAGAAGACGAAGACGAAGAAGACGAAGACGAAGAAGACGAAGACGAAGAAGACGAAGACGAAGAAGACGAAGACGAAGAAGAAGAAGAAGAAGAAGAAGAAGACAATGTTTTATATAGCGCCTCTCAGGATAAAAATCATGAGGTGCTTCACAAAAACAAAAACAAAAAAATTAAAGTATAAAAAGATTTTTAAAATGATTCAAAATATGTTTAAAAGGAGAAAAGTTAATGTAAGGAATGGGAGAGAGACAATGAATAAGAAAGAGGGAAATCAATGGATCCCGGGAAAGGTGGAATAATAACAAAATAAGGAGAGGGAGGTGATGAAGGTCAAGCAAAAGCCAGCTTGAACAAGTGAGTTTTCAGCTGCTTTTTGAAGGAGACCACTGAGTCCACTGATCTCAGGCTCAGGGGGAGAGAGTTCCAGAGTCTGGGGGCCACAGCAGCAAATGATCTGTCACCTTTGGTCTTTAGCCTGGAGTGCTGCACAACCAGTAGGCTTTGATCACTGGACCTCAGGGTCCATGACGTGGACATGTTAATGCCACAGGCTTTTCTCAACCAAAAGTGTCCCTGTCCATTTTTTTTATTAGTGACTATTTCCATGTTTAGCCTGCATGTTAAACTCAGAATGACCAACCGTGTTTCAAAAGTAAAAATGGTTTCTCAGTGAACTTGGCCTTTAAAACATTTATTAAGTGCATATAAGTGCAATATTCATCTTACAAATGTTCTTGCAATTTTGCCAGAGTTAGTTAATAATTTCCTTGCTTGTTTCCTTTAATGCTTATTTGGAATTTCGTCTCCAACTTTTCTTAAGTTTTGTTTACTCATTTCCACATTTTTAAACTGGAAACCAAAAGGATTTGAGACAGATTCCTAAACATCCGCTGTATTTGATGAAAAGTGCCAAAGTATTGTTGTTATTAAAAGGAAACCTATTGAACATATCTCCATGACCAACTCCACCCACAAAATCAATTTCTTTGCACAATTAAGAACGGAAAGCCTGTTGGTAGTGGCTGGATAGAGTTTAATTGGATGTTTTAATGGGATATGGATCATAAAACACCACAAATACAGAAACAAAGCCTGAATTTAAGTTAAAAAAATCTGAGCTGAAGGTGAACCAGTGCAGCAGAAAATACAATATAATTAACCATATGGGTTAGCTCTCCCTTTGTGTCTCCTTCATATTCACACATGGCACACACCACCAAATTATTTTCTAGGTTTTTCCCCTTTTTCTTTAAAGTTTTTTATTACACTTTTTTATGCTTTGCCACACGCTTTGGTTTAACAACCTTTATGGTCAATATATTTCCTTAGCAATTTGTCTTTAGATCAAAGTAACATTGCTGTAACATTCAGAGGCTTGAAATGTCTAAATGTGGGCTCCTTCTATTTATAGCTGTGACCATTTCCTGACTCAAAACCTTCACTTCCTTTAATGTTTAGTTTTCTAAGATCACTACAGTCCCAATTACAGACATGATTTGTTTTTTACTTGTAGGTAAGACTTATTTACAATAATAATAATGTTGGCAACAAAACATGTAAATACTGATATGCATGATGACTATATAGAGAACCAACTGTGCCTGTTAGTGGTAAATGCTCCAGTGAAGCAATGTAATATTTTACCACAAATTCTAGGATCCTGTATTTAACAGGTTCTGTTAAATAGCAGGTTCACTGAGGAATACATTTTTAGTTATTGCTTTTGAAAATGATCGGTCAATCTGAGTTTAACATGCAGGCTGAACATGAAAATAGTCTTCTACCCTTTCTGCTGCATTAGCTTCTGATAGAAAAAAGATGAATGATGATGAATGATAAATGACCCGCACTTGTACAGCGCCTCTTAGAGTAAGGACTCCAAAGCGCTTTACACTACAGTGTATCATTAATCCATTCACACACACATTCACACAGTGATGTTGATGAGCTACGATGTAGCCACAGCTGCCCTGGGGCCCACTGACAGAGGCGAGGCTGCCGAGCACAGGCGCCACCGGTCCCTCCGACCATCACCTGCAGGCAAGGGGTTCAGGAAACGTTAGATTCAGGAAAGCCTGACTATGCCACGTGGTCCCTTATAGGGAAAAGTTTGAGTTTGGCCTTGCTTTTAGCACCCCTTAGTGTATGTTTTAGTTACTGAAACTCCCCTCTGTGTGCTACATGTTTTTAACACTTAAAAGGGATACTGAGCAGTTTGGGCTTACTTTTATGTGTCTGTTTAGTAAAAACAAAAGTAAAACTATTCTTTCTGTAGGTTCGTGTTCTGAACTCCGCAGTCTATCGGTTGAAGTGTCTCCTCAGCTTTCATTAGTTTCTACAGGAGTGATTTCTAGATTAAACAAATCAGCTGTGTTCATGATCTAGAAACACGTATGAAACATGCTGGAAGCAGACCAACACCAGGCATGTGAGCTCCACGTTACTAAGTCCAACAGGGACCCGACTGGAGTTGCAAGTGTGTTATTCTGGCCACAGTGGGTGGCGGGGGTCCGAGGGACATTTTAGTAACCCTGCAAAGGATCATTTTATTACATACTGGCTCAAGAAATTATTTAAAAATATGAAAATGTTGCTTAGTATGCCTTTTTTCTAACAGCTGAAATGTCTTCTCAGCCTTTATTAGTTTCTAAAGGAGGCTGAGAGAAACTGCATTCACCACGTAAGGAGTCATTTTAGCATGTACTGGCTCAAGAAGATTATTTAAAAATATGAAAAAGTTGCATAGCATGCCTTTAACATTCATGGACTCCCCTGTCTTGACTCATGACAGGAAAGGCTGTTGTTGATTTAGCATCCAGGAAAGAACAGACACCTCCATTAGCATTAACAACTCCAGAACACAGCAGAACTCCTCCAAGCTTGTGGTATTTGTGGAGATAAAACATCAGCAGAGTCAGTGGTAGAACCCAATTGCTGTTATCCAGTCAGAGGCAAGGCATGATATGTCATGACTCCCAGTCTTTCACCCTCCTCTGCCTCTCCTGCCTCCCCATCAAGCCCTCAGCCACTTTATTCATCTCACCTGTCCCTGTCATCAGCTCATTACACACACCTGCTCCCCCTGCTAAATGTTCACCAGCCAGCCACCAGTCCCCTGCCAGATTATTGAACACTCTTTGCCAATAGATCTTCCAGTCTTTCACCTTGCCTGATCACAGCCTCTGGACCTCGTTTTCATGCCCTGACCCCTGCCTAGGACTCTGCCTGCCATCACGACCCTCGCCTGTCTTTGACCTGTTTCCTAGCCTGCTCCATTTACCTGCTTCGCTTCGTTCTGGTTTTTGACCCACGCATTCTCTCCGACTCTGTCTCCTGCCTCACCCTCCTCGGGTACGCCACATCTAATAAAGGCTTTTTAATGAACTTTTACAGTGTTTGGTGTCATCACGGGTCTTCCAAGTTCTGGTCGTGACAAGATATCCAAATGTCAGAAAGTAAGACTCCAAATCCTGTCGTCTGAAGCTGACTTCTACATCCTCAAACAGGTGCACCGCTGCTTCCCCCCCCAGAAAATGACTTACAAGGCATTCATTCCTACTGGAGACCACTGCAAATGTATTAAAATATAAAGTTGACTAGATTTATTTTCAAAACAACAGCTCAAACATTTATCAAGTTTTGATCTATTTTCCTTAAAAGCAAGACAAGAGGAGGAAGACTTTCTGCTTGTGTTCTCCTTTCTGCAACTTCAACAACAGTAATATTAAATAGGAACAAAAAAACTAAAAAGAAAAGAAGAAATCAACAGCTCATAAGCCTTTGAAATACAGCACAGTCAAAATAAAGAATGAAAGGTATGCTGGAAGGAGTGAGATGAGATTAGAAATGCAATGCAGAGCTGGAACGGCGAGAGGAATCTGTCTGTCATGATCAGGAAGTAGGAGTAAAGGGTTTGGGGGAGAGCTGTTGAGCTCTGAAGGGAGGAGGTGGAGGAGGATCGTAAGAAAAGAAGACACTAATTTAGGAGCACTTCCCGTATCAGTTTTACCACCCAGCTCCTGGAACCTTTGGTGCCAAGTTAAATAAAACCTAAAGCAGCTTCAGGAATTTATGTTCAGTTTAAGAAAGAGAAAAATATAAATAAAATCAGAAAACTGAAAAATAAAAATGTAGAAATGTCAGCTACACTAGAGCTGGCAACTTAAGAAAATACTTGTACTTGAGTCAGTGTGAGATATTAATGGATTAAGGGATTTAATTTTTATAACACTTTTCCTCGCACCCAAAGCACGTTACAGAGAATCCACAGTTCATTCATACGAGTGAAGGTAAACTACAACTGAGCCAAAGCCACACTAATGCATTCTGCAGTTTTAACCTCCACCCACATAGGCAAGTCAGGTTTAATCTCTCGCCCAACAACACAACAGTAGTGGATTCTGAGAAGCTGGGAGAAAACTGGCCCCTAGGGGTGGGAATGAAAAGCCAGTTCTTGTTGAGAACCAGTTCCCACTGTTTCAATTCCTAGTGTGGCAAGATGGACAAATGAGGGCCCAGGCTGAATTCGATCCCCAGATTCCCAGGTGAGAGTCATGCGTGCTAACCAGTCAGCCAAAGGGGCATCCCCTTAGCCAAGTAGCCAGGGCGCATGATCAATTGGCATACAGGGACAGGACGCTCACACTGTCACACTAGGAATCATTTGACATTTTTGCAAACAATTGTCTTATCAATTCTAATCGGCGTGAATGACGTCACCACCTACGTTGCATAGCTGACGCATTTACTCAGCAGGAAACATGGCACTTAAGCAGCACAAACGCTCGGCAGTTTGGTTATACTTTATGAGAAAGGACGACAATATGGAAACTTGCAATACTTGCAAAGTGGATAATTCATCAAAGGGAGGAAACACAATGAAATAAGCATTTGCACACAAAATACCCAATAATTTAAAGTGAATTTTGTGTTTTTGACTCGCTCCGGACTGGTGAATTTCAATGCAGCAGCAGCGTTTGCGCGTCCTCTCCTGTTGACTAATGAACTCGACCCTAGTTTATGCTTCTGTATCAGCTCTACGCATAGGCACAGATGGAGATGTTTTGCTGTTGGACTTCTCCGTCTCTCCTGGGGAGTGCAGCAAAGCAGATCCCCACCAGGGCAACAGAGGGCATAGCACTGTTCTGGGGTATCCTGTCATGTATCCAGCCTCCAGCCCAAGATAGTGCATTTACTATTGTGTTTATTTTGTGTTTTTTGTATTTTAGTTTTTACACAAACAAATTTGTCTCTCATTCTCCACGCCTTCATGTGCTCTCCACCTCTAAACCCACATTTCCCCTCATTTCTATTCACAAATAAAATGTTTGCTACACATTGTTTTACTCCTCCAGTCACAGGTGAATAAATGTTCAAATTTTTAGATTTTTCCTACGAGGTATTCTTCAAGCCACTCCGTGTCTGCCGCTAGATGTCTTTGGCTCTCTTTATGCTTTTGAGAGCGCAATGGCAGTGCCATTGATGGAAGCAGTGTCCTGACCAATCACAAGCTTGTGTTCTCCCTCTTGTTTGACAAATGGTTAGAAAAGTGGGTTTGAGTCTGTCTATTCTTGCGAGGTCTCTTCAGCAGGCTCGCAAGGATGGATAATGGCGTTGTGGGCCTCCACACCGATGCAGATGCAGAAGCATAAACGAGACTTAACACTGCCTATCACGTTAGCATCGTTAGCCTTATATACACACCTCCAGTCCACACTGTCAGACTCTAGCGACTAAAGTCTGACCTGTGGTGAGATTTAGCCTAAAAAGGAGCATAAAGGAGAACATTTGGAAAGATCTTTCTAAATGATACTAAGTACAAATGATTATTTATCATTAATAAACTGAGAAATATGATGCAGAAGACCATGTGCAATGAATTTTTTTGCTGCCTATTGAACTACTCGGGAATTGATGAAGGAATTGGATTGATAGACAGAATCGACAACGGCATTGATTTGACAAAAAGTAATCAGTTATTGTACCACCCCTGCTGGAAACCCTTCGATTACTGGACAACCAATCCTGAGCCACTCCTGCAGAACCTTAATATCAGTCTTGTATCTGCAGTCAGAATGATCTCAAATTAAAGAAAACAAAGAGGAGGTCTAAGGGAAATGAAAACAAAACTCAAGAAAAGCTCAAGTCTAAATCATCCAAAGTTGATGCCAAAGGCGTTTCAAACAAGTGACGTTCCTGCGTACTACATGAGTACTACATCTTTGTAGTTTTTCTCTGTTGCTGCTCTGATGTTGAGCCCATCCAATGTCTCTCTACAAACATAGAGCATTGTGACTGGACCTAAGGCTACAGTGGAGCATGGCCAGAGCAACCAGCAGAGCAAAATCTTCTACTGCTGTGGTTTGTCAAGAGCTCTAGGGTAGAGGACATGTATGGAGAAAGTCTGAACGTAAGGGGGGATAGAGGTTGTGTATGTGTCCATCCAGAACTATGAATCAAGAACCGAAAACCCTTCTGGAAAGCGTCTCTCTCACCCTGTCAGAAATAAAAACCTTCCACATGGTGGCTAATTTCTTAAATTATCTCCATGTGAAATGGCTGCCAGATGACAGGAACAGGAAATCAACCCTCGCTGAAAATATGATCACCCATAGAGAATGTCACCCCTTTAGGAACTCTCTAAAATAAGAGCTCAGACACCAACTGAGTAAAGTACATGTTTACCTAAAAAAACCTCCAACATTAAGAATCAGGCACTTTGAGTCATTTGCTTCATAGATTTTGTTGTAACCTAATGCTGCTGTTGATCCAGCAAGTGCAGTTTGTACATAGTAATCAAACCAATGATACCACTACTCAGCAATTCACACTAAAGCCTAGGGCACACCGGAGGCCGACGCGCCGCTGAACGCTTCTTGGAAAGTCATGCAATGGTCACCACATCACACGGGACATGAGAACATACAGTGGGAAGTGACTCTATTGTTTATACATGATCAGACTTACTGCCAAATTCATAAAAATTTGGTAAGTACGCTATTTAAAAATATATTTTAAGATCAACAGTACTTTAATGTTATCAAAACAGCGGCTGGGTTTGTGCCGTGAAGCTGTTCCACGTCGTAATGATGTTGTAAAGGACTCCACAATGTCGTAAACAGCCCCCGCTCCCGCGTGCGCAGTCTCGTTAACTATAATGGCTTCTATTTAAAATGATGGTGTGGCCGTGACACGGGCACGACGTGGCGCGTCCGCCTCCGGGGTGCTTCAAGCCTTTCAATGCCACTGCAATATTTTTTATTGTAAATACTGAACAACATGACCTTTCCTGTAACTCTGACACATATGTTAAGGGATCTATATCATGTTATTTTATACTTTTAAGAGTAATGATAGGCACCCTTTAAGATAAAATACTACTGTTGGCACTATTAAGATGTCATGTTTTATATGCTATTACTTCAACCTGGAAATAAATTGCTTGGATTCATAGATGTGAATACGTAGACGCCCAGTAGGGTGGGTTCCTCACCCAACTGCAGTCAAGAAAAATAATACTTTTTTATATAGTGTCTTTCAAATTAAAAATCCTGAGGTGGTTCACAAGAACAATACAAAGGTATAAAAAAATTATTAAAAAAAAAAGAAATATATATATAATTATATATGTATTTTATTTTTTTAATAACATTTTAAACTGAAAAATGAGAAGGAAGACAAACATCAACACAAAAAAGCAAATACAGGACCCCAAGAAAGACAGATATGGCAGCGTGAAAATAAGGTAGTGATGAAGAATCAGCAGGAGGTCACACCAAAGCCAACCTGAACAGGTGAGTTTTCAGCTGCTTTTTAAAGGAGTCCACTGAGTCCACCGATCTCAGGCTCAGGGGGAGAGAGTTCCAGATTCTAGGGGGCCACAGCAGCAAATGATCTGGGACCTTAGATCTTTAGCCTGGTGCGCTGCACAACCAGTATCATAGCGAGAAACTATGCCCCTTTTTGCAGCCTACGGTTGCAACAACCAGCGTACTGTTGAAAACAGAGCACATAGGATTACTCTTGACGTTTCTAGACTACCTGTTGGAGAAAAAGTAGGGATGTCCAATATTATCGGTCTACCAATATCGTCTGATAACGGCATTAAAAGCAATACCAACAAATATCAGTATCAGTATCTTTTAATGACACAACTTTTAAAAACCTACACATATTATTCATCAAACTCTTTAACTACATCTCCTCTCTAAAAATGTCATAATATGGCAGATCTGACGTAAAGTTTTAGCGATATTTTTGTTTATTTGGCAAAACTTGGGAAGTTGAAATGTGCCCTGTATACTGTATATACAACAACCTATAAACAACTAAAATAAAACCAAGAATATTCATCCAAGGTTTGCTTTTCTTATCTGATGATCTTTATAAACATTTTATCAATATACAGTATACAGAATAAGAAAAAATACATTACTAACTAATGCACACTTTTTAAGAGGCTGGAATAACAATCCCACCGCAAGGCATTTCCAGTGCATTGTCCGCCATCTGATGGTCAAACCTGTTATATTTTAGATTAGAAAATACGGGGGTGGAGGAGGGGTGCACTGCCTCTCAGGTCTTTGTGAGAGTGGTGTGTGGTCTCCATGACTGGACATAATGGGGCATTTTTGGAAAATACTAAGAGGGTTGGAAAGAAATATAAAAGAGTCGTCTTTAACATTTCAACTTATGCAGTTTGATACCAAAGATGGCATGCAGCTTCTAAAAGAGACTAAGGGACAAAAACAGTAAGAGTGACTTTTGGCTATTTTAAATAATTCATTTTTGTTTATTTATTATGTATTGATTATGAAATTATTAGAATTTTGACATGTTGGGAAAGTAATACACAAACAGGAAAAGTTTCAAGTTTGTTTCAAACATTCGCTTTGTGTTTGATTTTTGTGGTCATTTTATTTTATTTTTTTAAGTTTCATATTAAATAAGCAGTCACTTATGGCACAAAATATGCAAAAAATAAACACTTAACATCTAAATTTAAAATAAAATAAAATGTATACTAATAATTGTTTATATATATATATGTATATATATATATATATATATATATATATATATATATATATATATCACAGTTTTGTAAGCTCAAACTAAGTTTAACGCCAACGTGAATTGTTTCTGTGATAAACACACATAAAGAATAAACAATTATAGGAAACAGTTTCATGAAGAGCTTCTGTTCATTGAAGTGATGTTTACATTCTCTGTGACTGATAGATTAACAGCTAGACTGAAGTGCAAGACCAGGGTGTAAAGCTGCCATTTTCAAAATCTCAGCAGTTTGTGGAAAGATTATTTCATAAATCATTACATGGTTAATAATTTAGCATTATTGTAATGTCAGCTGAAATCGTAGACCCAGTTCAGATGGCAGGATATTCTAACTGTAGGATGATTTTCAGAACATGAGTGACGCCGACATGTGGCGATAAGAAAGATCACAGATAAGCAAGCTTCGGTCCTACAGTGTTTTGTGTGCAGCAAACAAAACAAAGATTACACACTATACATGAACCAATTTTGACAGAGAATCAGTTTAGGCTTTTGAGTAAACAAACGTTTACAAATGTTTGAGGAGGAGCATGCACTGCACATCACCTTCTGATGGGCTACAAGTTACATTCAAAATGCAGTGCTTTTGTTTGTCCTAAAAAATATTGAACCAAGAAAATCCAACACATTTGAAAGCCTGACTTAAGATTTGAGCAGTTCACACATGGCAGGAATATCTGATAAAATTTTCATTAGAACAATAATGGTAATTCGGTGCATCCTTAGGATTGTCAGATGGGGAGGATCTGGTCAGACATCCAGCATGTTTGAAAGCCTGGATTTATAACCATAGCAGTCACAATGCCCTCATTCTGCCATGTGAACCAGCCTGGGTCTAAGGAAACTCCTAACAGCCGTGACCCTGAATGCACAGGAAGAGCTGTATTTAGCTGGTGGTCTTTGGTTTTACATTCTAAAAGTGACGTGTATTTTCCCTGGCAACAGGAGGCAGTACATACTTGAATCACTGCAAGCAAGCAGTATGTATGTGTTTGAGTAAGACCTTACCAACGGATGGCCATTAGGGTCAACAAACCCTGGGAGCTCAACCTCCAACCAAATTATATTCGCAACAGTCTACCTTTCATAATTGGCAACATGTGAAAAGGTAAATGTGAGAAACAACAATGTTTATGAATGGCAAAAGTTTTTTAAATATTTGTTACAAATCAGTAAATGCATTTTGTCCTCATAGGCTTCCGTAGAAGGAAACATGGCATCTAATATGGCGTCGTCCGGATACTTAAAGACTCCTATGTATTTTAGACCAGATTTTTGTGGTTATATGTTACAAAGCTGCCAATATTTTTCAACAACTGGGAATCGTTTAATTCACGTGAAATAAAAAAAATAGCATAAAGGTTAATAAAAAATGTCACATGAACTGGTCCAAAACCAGGGGTGGATTTAGGACTGAAGGAGATCCGGGGCTTAACACACGCGCGCGCGTGCGCGCGCACACACACACACACACACACACACACACACACACACACACACACACACACACACACACACACACACACACAACATGCACTAGTCTTTTCATAAAACATTCGGGGCTTGAGCCCAAGTAGCCAGGCCTAACGCCACCCCTGTCTAAAACGCTGCTGCCAGATTCATCTGGAGCATGAAAATGGAAGGGTGTTCCTTCACTCCTGGCTGCCAGTATCGCATTATGGTCACATTCCTGGTCTTTGTTTTTAACTCTCTGTCAGGATCAGCATCGCCATATTCAGCTTAACTTGTGCCCCGTTATGTCTCTAATGGGCCATTCCCATCTGTTTAGGGTCAGCCCGGGCCGGGTAGCCCCAGTCGGCCCCAGCCTGGCCCGGTTGATTCCACACGTCCTTGCCTTAAGCCCATGTGGGCTGATTCTACCCACCAATAAGAGGCTTGCTCTAATGGAAGGTGTGAATTTGCTGTCAGCAGTGGGTGTGTTGGCCCTGGTCGGCCTGAAGCAGACCCCCTCGAGAAGAGGGCTGAGAATGAGCCTTGGTTGGCCCGGAAAAATACCAGGCCACCCAGATATGTAAACAACCTACGCTACCCGGCCCGGGCCGACCCGGTACAGATGGGAATGGCCCATAATAGTCTCGACTGGGGCCAGGAAGTAAATCCAAAAGAACTGCTATAAAAAGTTGTCACTTTTTAAAGATCAACGCTGTCCACTTTGAACTAGGGGTCTGCCGATATATCGGGCCAATATTTACCTTTTTTTATATCGTAATCGGCCGATGTACCTCAATAGTAAAGCAGATTTAACGTCGGGCACATTCTCAGGCAGCCCAGTGCAGCTACAGAATTTAAATTTAAATGTATATTTACATTCCTGAATTACACCTGCTAAATAATTGCTCCAAAAATTATTCTCAACAAAAATTACTTTTAATCTACCAGTTTGGAATTTTTAAATACTTGGTCAGTTAATTGATCGGTATCATTTACTTTAGTTAGATGCATGATTTTAACACTGGGTAGTTCACATGATTTAACAACTGGTTGAATTCAGTGTTCAAAAACTGATTCTGCTGACATTATTAGTGACATTTTAGCATAAAAATTTGGTAGAAATCTGTCATGAAAATCTGCTCAAACCACCTGCAGCACATATCAGCCATCAGGTGACCGTGACCTCACGTATCATCATCGTTATCGGCAACAGAAAAACCCATATTAGTCCACTTCTACTTTGGACTGTGCTCAGACTAGCTGTTAGCTAGGCAGTTTAGTAGGATGTAATGTTATTTCTCTAAGCAGAGGCTGTTCTGATATTCTAAACTCTTTCTATTTCATTCATTTTGTTGTGGATAAAGTGTTATAAAAATACGTTGGACTGGGTTCAAAATGTTTATAAAAATGGGTTTTCAATGATTTACTTGTCTGAAATGACACTATATAAAGATTTTAAATTTTGTCAAATACCTGATAATGTCAAATAATTTTTTATTAAGCCATTTGGCTAGAACACGTAACCTATAACCTGACAGTAGCTCTATCCTGTATAAGTGTGAAAACAACAATAGCACATATGTGCAGCTGACTCAAGTAAAACAATCTGACTTGTGAAAACTGACTCACATCCGCATTCAGGCGATGAATTCCTTTGCACTTTTGACACTGTGTTTATCAGTCTTAGCAGCATGCAAGGTCCAACCAGAACAGATGATTTATTACTGCAAACATATGAAGCAGGTGGTGCCTCCAGCTCAGTTTACTCATCTCCTCTCTGCTCGTAGCATTTTTCTGCACTTGTTATGTTTACATTTTAGACTTTGTCTATTCTAATTTCCAGCAAGTTTTAAAAAGGAAAGAAATATCAATAACATTGCTTAGATTTTCATCTTTTTTCTGGTATTTGAACTGCTACTGAGATGATGTGTTTATTTCTAATCCCGACACTAGAGGTGCTGATTAAGGCAGAGGAAAAAGGATTTAGAAAAAGTTTTAATAAGAAAGTAGAAGAGTAGAAAATGGGAGCACAACAACAGCAGAAGAGTAAAGAGAAGAGGAGAAATGGGAAACTAAAAGCACTTGAATGCCGAGCGCAGCTGCAGAATGGCATTTTGTTGGGATCTTTCAGCTCAACTCTGATTGGCCTGGCACAGCTAATCCCTCCAGATGTTCGGCATTAACTGATGAGTGCGTGACTGTTTTGTGTGGGAGAAAGCAGAAAGAGGTTCTGAGGCCTCCATGGATGGGACCAGAGTAAACAGGGCCTCTCAAGGACCACTGTCTGGATTTAAAGAGATTTGGAGAACAGGATGATTCGACATCCGTGAATTAGGTGGTGCTGGTTACAAAAGTCACACCCAGTATCACATGATAATATTTGTGTGTGTGTGTGTGTGTGTGTGTGTGTGTGTGTGTGTGTGTGTGTGTGTGTGTATTAGTTCAACATAACTCCTTTTCCACCAAGGATTAGTAACGACACAGAGAATGGAAAACAAAGAAAATATTTTTATTTTCTGAACTCCATGCTTAAAGAGTCTCCACATAATAAACGTTTGTCAGGCCACTTTAAGTGACAGTAACGTCCTCTGCTTCCTGCGGATAAATGGAGTAGGAAGTGACGCCACCATCAGCGTCAGCTCTGAGGATGTTTGCAGCCGCAAACAAAACTGTCAGCAAGCAAGGTAAAAAGAAACCTTTTCTGTGTTTTAAAAAAGAACCAAAAATGGAATTAGAAATCAGACACAGCAAGAACGTATCAAAGGTGTTTAAAGCAAAATATGAACAACAAGGAACAAAGGACCTCCGCCGTTTGGAACGTTTATGTCAAAAATGTGCATGTCTAAGGAACCCCCTTCCCTTCAATTTAAGATGCCGGGACGAAAACATCACACCAACAAGCCTACAGCTGAAAACGCTGATCCAGACCAAGACAGCACAGAACATAATGGAAAGAACACAGAGAGCACTACTCAATGAAAGGATAAGAAACGTCATAACCAAACAGAAGCAAGTGGAAAACGAACTGGAAAGAGGACACCTGGACTTAAAAAGGAATTACAAACTTGATGAAAAAAACGGAGGAACTAATTAAAGGACACATGATAGAAAAACAGCAAAAAGAGTTCATAAAGTAAAAGAAAGACACATAACGAAGTTAAACAAACTCATCAACAAGAAAAAGAGAAAAGAAATACAAGATAACACCACATAAAGCCCATGGGTACGTAACCTTTCACAATACAAACTAACAGAAGCAGAAGAAAGCATATTAAAAAAGGTTTAAACTTTGCAGTCACACCAAAGAAATACCATATGATGAATTTATCGTAGCAACAGAACTAGCATGTCAACAGATCACAGATGAGGGAAAGAAAGCAAAACTTAGAAATAATGTTGTTGGGATATTAAAAAACAGCCAAATTCAACAGAGGCAATATTACAAAAGAAGAACAATCAGCCACGACAGCTTTATCCAAAAATGAACAGATAATTATTCTACCGGCAGATAAAGGAAGAACCACAGTAGTAGTGGACAAAGAAAAATATAAACAACAGATGAAACAGATGTTAGAGGACAAAAATACATACAAAATACTTCAAAAAGACCCAACAGAAAAATGTTTTACTAAAGCCACTACAAGAAAAATGCAAAATAACAGAAAATATGTACAAACACTGGATCCCTACAGCAAACATAATACCAAAAATCTATGGAACACCAAAAATACACAAACAAAACACCCCACTTAGACCAATAGTAGACAGCATAGGTACACCAACATACAACATGGCAAAAGATATTAGCAAAATCATCAGCCCGTTATTAGGAAACACAGATCAACACTGCAAAAACAGCATAGAACTGGCAAAAGAACTAAAAAAGATTACAACAGAAGATAACGACATACTCATGTCACATGACGTCACATCCCTGTTCACAAAGACACCAACCCAAAAACCCATAGACATAGTAGTTAACAGAATCAGACAGGACAATACTTTACACAAAAGAACAAACCTCACAGCAGATGACATAGCACAACTGATAGGACTGGTAGCTAACTCCACTTACTTCACATACAATGCCATTATATACAAACAACTGGAAGTCTTCGCCATGGGTAACCCGTTATCAGCCACCCTGGGCGAGTTTTTCATGGAAGACCTAGAACAAAAAGCCATAGCCACAAGCCCCCCCCCCCCCCCCCCCCCCCCCAAACTGTAAAATAAAACTATGGAAACACTACGTGGATGACATACTGGAAATCATACCAAAAGGACAAACAGAAACACAAACACAACACTTAAATAACATTGACGACACAGGCAACATAAAGTTCACTTATGAGCCAGAAACAGAAGGCAGCATAGCATTTATGGATATGAAAATAACCAGGCAGACCGACGGGACCCTAAACATAAACACATACAGGAAACCAACACACACAGACCAATATCTATTATGGACATCAGAACACCCTACCATACACAAAATGTCAGTAATCAGAACATTATATCACCGAGCAAACATGATAACAGAAGAGAGAGACCGTAAACAAGAGGACAAGCACATACAACACGCTTTAAAGACCTACGGATACCCGACATGGGCAATAAACAAAGGAAAACGGCAAACAAAAACAGAAAGAAAAGAACAACCAAAGCAAAGAACCAGAAACCCAGAAAGACAAGAACCAAAGCCAGTGATAACTTTACCATACATCAAAGGCATAACAGAAAAAATAAGAGCAACAATGAAAAAACACAACATAAACACACCAACAAAACCATACACAACAGTTAGAAACAGACTAGTACACCCAAAAGACAAAGTATCAGCTGGACTTAAATGTGGAGTCATTTACGAAATCCCACGCAAACTCTGCTATAAAACATACATAGGAGAAACCGGACGCCAACTCAACACACGAACAATAGAACATGTGAGAAAGAAACAAGTTGAAGACACACAAGAGCAGTGAAACAAAAATCAGAAAGTACAATAAAGAAGTCAGCCGTAACCGATCACTGCACAAGAGAAAACCATGTCATGGACTGGGACAACACAAGGATCATAAACACTGAACAACAGAAATACAAAAGATGGATAAAGGAGGCCATAGAGATAAGGAGACATGGAGGTGGGACCATGAACAGAGACAATAGAGTTTACTTATTAGATCACGCATGGGACTGCATCATCGGAGAGGGGAGGGCGGGAAGCAGAGGGCGACAACATCCTCTGCTGCCCACGGATAAACGGAGTAGGAAGTGATGCCACCATCAGCGTCAGCTCTGAGGATGTTTGCAGACACGAACGAAACTGTCAGCTAGCAAGGTAAAAAGAAACCTCTTCTGAGTTTTAAAAAAGAACCAAAAATGGAATTAGAAATCAGACACAGCAAGAACGTATCAAAGATGACAGTGTGTATTTTCCCTGGCGAAAGGGGCAGTATATACTTGAATCATGTTAGCATTATTTTTGTGCTCAAATAAGATGTTACCATGGATCACCATTAGGGTCAAAACACCCTTGGATTGCAACCTCCAGTTAAATGACAAGCACATCAGATTTCTTTTCATCACTGGGAATGAGTGAAGAGCTAAATGTGTAAAACAACAATGTTTATTATTGGTGAAAGTTTTGTGACCAGTTGTTACAAATCAGTAAATGTGTTTTGTGCTCACAGGCTTCCATAGAAGGAAACAAGGCATCCAATATGACGCTGCCAAGCGACTTAGACCTGCTCCCATGTATTTTATAACAGATTTTTATGGCTATATGTTATGAAACTCCCATTATTTGTTCAACAGCTGGGCATCTTTTAATTCATTTACAACGATATTTCAATGGATATTTCCACAGATTAATGGTAAAAACTACACATTGTCACTTTAATGGAATCTGATTTTTGAACACTTCCTCTAATATTCAGACATTCAACTGAACTTTAAATTCATTTCTGCTGGGAAATAGAAACTAGAAAATGAATTGAGGACTCACCCAACTCGTGTTTCCAGGCAATAAAAGACTAATGATTTGTGAGGGTTCTCAGAACCATCATCACCATTGTGCAGTAGCTGTTTACCCCAGTGTCTCACTAAGCTGTGGCTGGTGATGATTAGTAAGGACCAGTTAGCAAGGCAGGATAATCATGCTGATTTTTGACCTTCCTCCCTTCAGATAATCTTAAGGATGAAGCAGATTATCATAAAGGCTCTGAAGATAATCTTAGTTATCCCTACAGTGTGTGGTGTGTTAGGAACGCTCCGGTCTGGGCAGGAGCACATCGGGACCATTACAGTCAAAACCTGGGGCATTTAAATGTGTTGGATTATCTTGGTTGGATTTTCAAGAACAAACAAGCATCCTGCCTGCTGATTAGGACCTGGGCAGGAAGCAGTTTTTGTCACGCTCTGTCGGGCAATATAGCTATCAATATTTTTCATCTCCATGTGTCTCTCATACTTTAGAAATCGTTATACAATTTAAAAATCCTGCCATCTGAGCCGGACCTTAGAGAAACAACCAAAATCTCAGTTGCAATTGCAATGAATTTGCTTAGCTTATGTCAGAAAAAGAAATAATTAGGAACATTTGCATGTTATTTATGCAAATTTTGGGCAATAAGTTTGTAGTTTGGTCACAAATTGTCAATTTCTAGGTGATGTATCTCTGTATGTCTGTTTTACACACAATACGTTAGGCGGTCCTGTTTCCATATGGCATTTGGATGGACTATCACTCACACGGACTGCTAGAGCTAACTGTACATCTACCACCCAGCTTCAGCACTTCTGTGCTTGGGTCTGACCCATATTAGTAAATTGAAGTCCTCCATCAGATTTGTGTGTGTTCTGGTGCCATCTATGAGGGTTTTTATTTATAGCTAAGCTGTTACTAGATTATGAAATGCTAGCAAAAACACCCAATTATACATAAAAGGGAAGCTAGAAAATTAGAATACTGTGCAAAAGTCTACTTACTTCAGTAAATTCAGCTTAGTCCAAGAGACCATTTACATCAGGGCTGGGGATTATTTATTCTATGGGGCCACATGAGAAATAGAAAATATTATGGAGAGCTGGACCAAAAGGCTAAACTCAATTCTGCATAATAATAATAATAATAATAATAACAACAATAATAATAATAATAATAATAGTAGAATTGCTTCAACAAGCTAGTAAGATTAGGCTACATGTCATAATTATGCATTGAAAAAGTGTGATTGCCTTACAAAAATGTAATTATTCTAATCAATGGTGAAACATTTGAACTTTTGTGAAACTTAAAAAAATTGTGACATATTAGTGAACATTTTTAGTCACACTCATTCCAAAACACTGAACTGAACATCTCTGATGTGTGATTTTGAGAAAAAGGCAAAGAAAGTGTCCCAAGTCACTGCTAACAGATGGCTTTAAAGGCCTATATTTGTAGTCTAATCACCTTATTTGGTGTTTTTAATAAAAATTTTCTTGCTCAGTGAGAGAAATCTAGTCTCTGCTGGGCTTTGACAAGTGAATTAAAGTCAGATTGAATGTCTGAGGTGGAGACGTGAAGCAGAGCTGGTAGATGATCATTAGCTCATTGGCTTCTGTTCAGGAACAAGATAGCGCCTGTGCTTGGCTTAGCCGCAGTCACCGGCCATTTTTTCAAACTTTTCTCCACTAACCTCCTCTTTTCCACCTTGCTCCTGTCTGTGATCCTCTTCAGTAGTGTCCCAGCTACCATCTCATATGATCGCCAGACACTTTTGTCCTTCCATTCGTTCACGATTGCCCAAGATGCACCAAGGACGTCCCTCCCTGTTTGTTTATCTGAGTGGCGCACTGGCCCGGAGCCAAATGACGATCCCAACCAGGGCGCCTCCAGCGATGTTTATCCGATCCTGGGAAAATGTCAGAGGAAAAGAGGTAAACGAGCAGGAATCTAGGTGAGAATAACACTTCTCTTAAAGCGTGGTTTATCTAGTAAACATCGGCGTGATCTTCTAGCTTCTTGTCCTTTGTTTGACGACTTGAGCGCCACGTCCGCATTCCCGCCAAGTCGCGTTGCGTCGCGGTTTCTCCGTCCAAGTTTTTTAAGGTCGGTTTATCCTCATTCCTCAGTGGCTTCTCCTCCTGTTCCCTCCATAAGTGGTTTTTATAAACACCGTGGATCTAACCCTGCTAATTAACATCCTCTAACTCCAGCTGTTTCTGTAGTTTCTGTTTCCTCCACCTCACTCAGCATGGCTCTATTAAATACCTGCTCTGTTAACAATAAGTTCTTCCTGCTTAATGATTTAATTCTCTCTAAAAACCTGGATTGTCTTGTTTCTGACTGAAGTTTGGCATCAAACATCTGATTATTCTGGTCTGATTGAACTCTGCCCGAGTGGTTATTTTTTCTTAGCCAGCCCCGGGTTCTGGTCGTGGTGGAGGCCTAGCTGTTGTTTTCAGAGACCATCTTCCATGTAGCTCTACAACCTCTGGTCACTTTGCTTCCTTTGAACTGCAGCTGATTAAACTTGGGCATAAGGACCCGTTCTACTGTGCTGTGGTCTATCGTCCACCTGGTCCAAACAGTTCTTTCCTTCAGGAGTTTAGTGACTTTCTATCCTCCACTGTGAAGCTGTCCAGTCTGGTGATTGTCAGTGACTTTAACATCCACGTTGATGATCCCTCTGATCACTTTGCCATGAACTTCTCCAGCCAACAACCCAGATTCCTTAACTTCTCAATTTAATGAGCACTGCCTCTCCATTCTGGACAACATCTGTCCTGTCAGAATCAAATCAGTTCTTGCAGTGAACCCTACTCCCTGGTTTAATGACAGCCTTCGCAGCCTAAAGCACCAATACAGAAAAATTGAGCACTTGTGAAAGAAAACCCATCTCCACGTCCATCTGCTGCACCTAAAGGATCTTCTGACATCCTTTAACTCTGCAGTCAGAGATGCAAGGGTTTCCTATTTTTCCAACCTGCTGTCCCAGAGCAAAGGGAACCCCAAGGTGCTGTTTAACACCATCAGCAGCATTCTCTCCTGCCTCTCCTATAGCCTCCATCCACTCTGTTACAGACTGTGAGAACATTCTGTCTTTCTTATATGGACAAAGTCAATAAGGTTAGATCTAGCATCTCTCCTTCAGCCTTCTCACTGCCTCTCCCAACTCTAACCAGGCCCATCATCCTAGATAGCTTTGCTCGTGTTTCTTTGCCTGAGTTAACCAAACTAGTTAACTCTATGAAGACCTCTGCATGCCCCCTCGACATCTTACCCTCATCTTTGTTTAAAAGTGCTTTTCAGTCAATCGGTCCCAGCGTGCTCTCCATAATTAATGCTTCTCTGGTTTCTGGTCAGGTCCTTGCTTACTTTAAGAATGCTGTAATCCACCCGCTTCTTTAAAAACCGAGTCTTGACGCCTCTCTCCATAGCAGCTTCAGACCCATCTATAAACTTCCGTTCATTTCCAAGATCTTGGAAAAGGTTGTGGCTAAACAACTCACAGCTGCTCTGGATGAACATAACATCTATGATTGCTTCCAGTCAGGTTTTCATAGAGCTCGTTCTACTGAAACAGCTCTTCTTAGGGTCTCTAATGACCTTCTGACTCACAGTGATGCAGGGTACTGTTCTGTTCTGGTCCTGATGGACCTGACTGCAGCCTTTGACACTGTTGACCATCACCTGCTACTGGAGAGGCTGAGAGACTGGGTAGGCCTATCAGGATCTGCTCTGGAGTGGTTCTCCTCTTATCTTAGTGGTAATGACACCCAGTTACGCCAATCGGAGGTCACTAAAATTAATGTTGCTTCGGTGTGTAAGTTTGCCAAAACAATGTCGGACTCCGTAATTTTCTCTGGCCCCCTGCCTGATCGGACCAGTGATGACATGTTTAGCCGCAGGCTGACCTTCAACTGCTGGTTGTTTAGGAGGTGTCCTGAAAACAACGTGGGCTACATTGATAATTGGAAAACTTTTGGGGGAAACTTTTGGCATCCATCCCTCTTTGGATGGAGCAGCTCTTTTTTCTAGGAACATGGCCAGTTTTGTTAGTCCTCCATGACGACCCAGGGTCAAGACCAGGAAGCAGAGTCGTAGTTTAACACACCCCTCTGCAGCTTCTGTACTGTTACCCACCCACTACCCCATAGAGCAGGGGTGGGCAATTATTTTTTCCATGGGGCCACATGAGAAATAGAAAATATTGTGGAGGGCCAGGCCAAAAGGCTGAAGTCAGTTATGCATAATATTAATGGTATTTCTTTATAAAAAGCAGTAAATACCAATGTTTTTTCAAGCTGGTAAGAGTAGACTATATGTTATAAATGAGTAAAAAGGAAAAAGTGAGGTTGGCTTACAAAAATGTGATTTATTCAAATTTCCCAAGGCAATGGTAAACAAAGTGCACATTTGGTTTTTGCTAAACATTTGTGACTTATATTAGTTAACATTTTCAGTCACATTCACTCCAAAACACATTTTGAGTTTCAAATATTGTTGGAAAGAGGTTCTTAGCATTCTACAGACACACAGTATTGTCTGTAAAATAAAATCACTGAACTGTGATCTTGAGAAAGAGGTTTAAAAAAAGTGTCCCAGTTCACTGCTAGTTTTCTACATTTGTGGTCCAAACACCTTATTTTGTGTTTTTAAGCAATTTTTTTCTTATTCAGTGAGAGAAATCTCTCTACTGGGCTTTAACAAGTGCATCAAAGTCAGGTTGAATGTCTGAGGTGGAGATCCGAAGCACAGCTGACAAATGATCATCATCGAGAGAGGATCTATACCTGGATTTTGTAAACTTCATCATTGAAAATGTTTGTTCACAAAAGTAGGTAGAGCCGAAGAAAACCAACATCTTCTGAGCATGTCTCCTCAGGTTTGGAAAGTTCTCCTTAAGAGAAGAGTAGAAATCCAGCAGAGATCCTGAATCTCTGCTTTCAAGTCCCAAACCCTCTTCAGTACTTTCCCCAGGCTGAGCCATCTGACAGCTGTGTGGAGTCCTCCAAAAGAGCGACAAACTGTCTGTGATTCATTGCCCGTGCCCTGATGAAGTTTATTATTTTAGTAACAACATCAGTAACATGGTTGATTTTTAGCACTGACGTGCACAACACATGTTGGTGTATAATTCAATGCAAAAACACCAATTTTTGATCTGCGTCGATTTCTGTCACTTTTATCTTGCATGCGTTTCAAAAGTCCGACATTTTTCCCTGTAAGATTTGGTCAACCGTCTGTTGTGACACCTGACAGTCTCTCCCATTTCAATCCCAGAGTGTCCGTGCACACATTTACCTCTGTAAAAAGATCACTCCCTGTCGTTGTCCCTTTCATTGACCGCATTGCTGCCAGCTCCTCTGTGAGCTTGAAGTCCGTTACCCCCCAGACAAATACGAGCAGCTGGGCTGTGTCGCGGACATCACAGCTCTCGTCAAGGCCAATGAGAAAAAGTCAAAACTTGCCGCTTCACGTTGCAGCTGAAGCTCCAGGTTCCCCGCAATGTCCTCGATCCTCCTGGTCACGTTCGCCTGGACAGCGGGATTTGCTCAAATGCGCCTTTTTTTTCAGGGCATATTAGTGCGGCAGAGTCCACCATGCACTCTTTGAAAAAATCTCCCTCCGAAAACGGCTTGCTGTTTTTAGCTATTTTGTGGGATATCACAAAGCTGGTCCTGGTTGCTGCATCCCTGGATGTGTGAAGCTTAGTGAAAAAGCCTTGCTGCTTTTGCAACTTTGCTAGCAAAGCTTCGGATGTCCGTGCCCTCTCAGCATCAGACAAGTTCTTGTATTTTTCCGAGTGTTTCTTGTCGTAATGCCGACTCAAATTGTAGTCCTTAAACACAGCAATCTCCTCCCCGCAAACCAAACACACGGCTTTGCCTCCGACTTCAGTAAAAAAAACATACTTAAAAGTCCAATTTTTGTTGAAAATCCTGCATTCAGCATCTTTCTTTCTTTCTTTCTTTCTTTCTTTCTTTCTTTCTTTCTTTCTTTTCTTTTTTTTGCATGAGCGGACATTTCTGGGGCTACAATCACCATGCCAACTGCGGGCACTTGTTGCTATACGTATTGCGTCATTGCGCACGTAAAAACAACTTCAAAATAAAAGCAATGCAGCCTTAGCCCATGCATGAGGTAAAATGAGAAAATACATTTATTTTGTAATTTCCAATTAACCTTACGCGGGCCGGTCAAAGTCAACCAAAGCCGTATGTGGCCCGCGGGCCGTAAAATGCCCAGGTCTGCCATAGAGACAGTGTCCTGCCCACGGCCAAAACCACACAAATTAAATATCATGCTTAATAAAGCAAATCATGGAAATCTCATCAACATTAGAAAAAATTCAACTGAGCAGAAAACTAGAAAAATTAAATATGGGTTATTGAACATTAGATCTATTTTTTCTAAGACGTTGTTAGTTAATGACTTGATTTGTGATAATCAGATTTCTTTGCTCTCTCTCTCACAGAATCCTGGCTGCAGCAAGATGATTATGTTAGTTTAAACAAGTCGACTCCTTTTAATTATTTAAATCATCATATTGCTCGAAGTACAGGGCGAGGAGGAGGAGTAGCAACCATTTTTCATTCAGACTTATTAATCCCTTACCAATTGATAGCTACAGTTCGTTCGAACATCTTATTCTTAGTGTTCCTAATCCAGATTGCTAAACTGTAAAACCACTCTTGTTTGTAGTTTTATATCGTCCACCAGGCCCTTACTCTGAGTTTTTGGATCAGATCTCTGATTTTTTATCTGATTTGGTGCTAAATACTGATAAGGTCATTGTAGTGGGGGATTTCAACATTCATGTGGACATTGAAAATGATAGCCTCAATGTAGCCTTTAGTAATATCTTAGACTCAATCGGTTTTACTCAAAGAATACATAGCTCCACCCACTCCTCCCATCCTACATTGTGCTGACTTATGGCATAGAGTGTGAGGAAATAACGATCTTTCCACATAATCCAGTCCTTTCTGACCACTTTCTGATAACCTTTGAGTTTTTTATAACTGAGTTCTCGAGACATGAAAGTAAATTTCACTATAGTCGGTCTCTATCTGACAAAGCTGTTGCATCTTTTAAATCAACTGTTCCATCTTTACTGTCCTCAGCATCTCAGGAACGTAGCAGAGGGCAATATTTTCATTTCTAGCCCCTCACAAATTGATGCCTTAGTTCATAATGTTACTTCCTCTTTACGTGTGGCATTAGATGATGTTGCCCCTTTAAAAAAGAAGGTAATTAGGGACAGGAAGTTGGCTCCCTGGTTTAATTCTCATTTACAAACTTTAAAACAAAACTCTAGAAAATTGGAGAGAACATGGTGCTCTATGCACCATGAGGAGGCCTACCTAGCCTGGAAAAATAGTCTTGTGCTTTCTAAAAATAAGCTTTGACAAACTAGAACTGCTTATTTCTCAGCGTTAATTGAGGAGAATAAGAATAATCCTAAATTTATTTTCAGTACAGTTGCCAAACTTACATAGAATCATAGCTCTGAACCACCTATTCCCTTAGCATTCAGCAGTAATCACTTTATGGGATTTTTCACAAGTAAAATTAATTCTATTAGAAACAAAATCTTTAGTATCCTCCTTAATGCGATTTCTTCTTCCTCAGTAAGTGAGGCAGCATCAGAGGTAACTGTAGAATAGGGTTGTCACGGTAACCGGTATAGCGGTAAACCCCGGTAAAAAAGTTGACAATAAAAATAACCGTCCAGTTTTTAAAAAACTATATTATCTCGGTGGGTTTACCGTGGCCGCGGTTTCCGCGCGATGACCCTTACCAGCCACCGTCGCTTCAGCTGAAGTTCCCGCGGCGCGCACACGCACTTTTTAATTTGCAACGGCACCAAAACTTTGAAGCTGAAATAATGGCCGAAGGAGGAGACGGCAGCGCCCAGGACATCCATCAGCCCTCAAAGAAGACTAAATCGGAAGTATGGGCATATTTTGGATTTCAGCAAATGCTGAGGGACAGTTAATAGAAGACGGCTATCCCGTTTGCAGAACGTGCAGGAAACAAGTGTCTGCAAAAGGCAGCAACACTTCGAATCTAATGGCACATCTGCGTGACCATCACCCACGTCTCTACAGCCAGTGCAAGGTAAGTTAACATTAGCATTTTAGCTTAAATGCATGACGTGAGGACTTTTGGCTGAGGGAGAATGCAACGAGTCACTATATACTGCAGCCGCAGCGTCCTCTGCCAGCATTTAAACCGTGTCACGGACACCCTGTTGCTGGATGAAGCATCTTATTTGTTGATGATGAAGAGAAATATACAATTAGTTCCTTGTCATTGATTTGTTTACTTATTCAATGCCATTTATACTTGAACATTTGGATTTGATTACATAGTGTAGTAGTTATTTTAGTAATTTGTTTAAAGTGGCTGTTTATTTTAAATACATATTTTTTAAGGTTGACTTGTACAGCGCTCAAGTCAAGTGTGGACTGGAGTTTTAGATTTTCATTTTGATAATGAAGAAAACAAGTATATGAGAAAACAAGTGGTGTTTCTTTTATTTGTTTACATATTGTTTATGTTTCGAATGTTTGGATTTGTATAATTTAAACCTGCACTGACTACTGTAACATGTTCCAGAAAAATAAGCTATTTGTTCCTTTACTTGTGAAAAGTTGCACTTTTGCTAAGGCTTTGTGTTATTTTAGGTTTAATAAACACTGTTAAACTTTTTCAGAACTATTTCAGTTTGTGTAGAACAGGACTATCAATGCTTTCTGAACATATGCAACACCGTTTAAAAAATATCGCGATAATACCGAAAACCGTGATAATTTTGGTCACAATAACCGTGAGGTTAAATTTTCATACGGTGACAACCCTACTGTAGAACCTTATCTGTGTTTGAACCATTTTGATCCAGTTGTGCTTTCAGAGTTATCAAAAATATTAGTGTGGCAAGGTGGATAAACGAGGGCCCGGGCGGGATTCGATCCCCAGACTCCGGGGTGAGAGTCATACGCTCTAACCAGTCAGCCAAAGGGATATCCCCTTGGCCAAGTAGCCAGGGCGCATGATCAATCGGGACATTGTGACAGGACACTCACACTGTCACATCTTCCCCCCTCTTTCCACAAGCACGTCCTCGTGCTCCCGCGCAGGGTGCCACAAACTTCACATCCATGGACCTACTTGACAGTACTACATGGATCCTGCCGACAACGCCAGATGTGGCAAGGTGGATAAACGAGGGCCCGGGCGGGATTCGATCCCCAGACTCCTGGGTGAGAGTCATACGCTCTAACCAGTCAGCCAAAGGGACATCCCCTTGGCCAAGTAGCCAGGGCGCATGATCAATCGGGACATTGTGACAGGACACTCACACTGTCACATCAGCTTCATCTAAAACTTCCACTTGCATTTTAGATCCATTCCCAACCAAATTATTTAAAGAAGCATTTCCTTTGGTTACTGCCCCCATTCTAGATATAATCAATCTATCCTTAGTAAATGGATATGTACCACAGGATTTTAAGGTTGCTGTAATCAAACCTTCACGTAAGAAGCCTTCTCTGGATCCAGATGACCCAATGAATTATAGACCAATGTCTAACTTTCCATTTTTATCCAAAGTCCTGGAGAAAATAGTGGCCATCCAAGTATGTGAGTATGATCTGTTTGAGGAATTTCAGTCTGGTTTTAGAGAGTGTCACATCACTGAAATTGCATTAGTGAGAGTAACCCCTTCTTTCCACCGGAGCGGTCAGCAGCACGATACTGCAGCAGCACGTCTTGCTCGCGTAAGCTGCTGCTTGGCCCTTCCCATGAGACGCGAAGCAGCAGGGGAGCAGCTGTCACCGACAGAGCACAAAGTCACACGAGTGATGTCGTCAGCAAACACAACAAACGAGCAGGAGAAAACTACAATATGGCTCCAAAAGGTTTGTGTTTTATGTTCTGACCGTTTTATAATCGCCAATATGGACCTGAAAGATAAAGGAGACCGCTAGCTAGGTGATAACATTTTTTTAAAGTAAAGCAACTGGAAGGCAGTACGTTTCTTTATTCTGTCACGTTCTGCCCCTGCCTTCCTGTTTGTGTCCCTCTCCTGCCTGATTAGTCCCTATTGGTTTCACCTGCCCCTTGTTAACCTGCCCATGTGTTCCTTATTTTCCCCAGTGTATTTATACCTCCCGTCTCGTTATGTCCTTTGTCAGATCATTGTTTGTAGTCACCGTTGTTTTGTTCCTGTTGTTCCCATTCCACCATTAAAACCATTTTTATTTTTCATCCGTGCCTGCTCTCCTGCCTTCTGAACTCTCCACCACACATGGTCCATCTCCACTCCACACCCTCAACATGACAGAATGATCTGACCAACCTGGACCTGTGGTGAGCTCTGCAACATCTGTTCTGGAGGATTATTTTTTTCTTTTTTCTCCGTGTAGCAGAGGGAGATTCTGACTCAAGGGTTTTTGGCGCATCCTACCTGTTTCCGGGGTCGTCGAACCATTGAGGGGGTTTCGGCGCATCCTACTCGTTCCCGGGGTGGTCGAACCCTTTCTCCTCTCCTGCTTTCTGCCCCGTCCTGTTTTTTTCCGATGGAAGCTGAGGATCCTGGAGTTTTGATGGAGGTAAAACCCCCTATGCATGCCAACATTCTCCGGGGTGGTAGGGCTGGTCTTCCTGCTCCATGTTCTGCTTCCCTTCACCCGAGCCTCCGCCTGTTGGATCCAGTCGAGTCACGGTGTGCACCTGCTCAAGACTGTTGCCGAGTACCTGCTACCGCTCCTGGTTTCCTCGCATCGCTCCTGCTGTTTCGTCCCACTTCCTGGTCCACGCCTGCAGGGTCTATGCCTGCAGGTCCTTCATGCTGCAGTTCCTGCTGGGTCCTATGCCTGCTGCTGCAGTTCCTGCTGGATCCCACGCCTGCTGCTGCAGTTTGTTTCCTGTTCAGTCAAGTTCCCGTGGTTTAAGCCTGATTCATGCTTCTCCGTCAGCTCCGCAAGGGACAGACACGCACGGATTGACGGGAGCGTTTTGCTCTCATACTTCTCCGTCTCCTGGAGAGCGTTGCAAAGCAATTCCCCGGCAGGACACCAGAGGGCGTAGCGCTGTTCTGTGGTATCCTGTCATGTATCCATACAAGATGGTGTGTTTATATTGTGTTAAGAGACTTTTTAACAGACACATTTGTCTCTCATTCTCCCACCTCTTCATGCGCTCGCCACCTCTAAACCCAAGTTTCCTGTCATTTCCGTCCACAAATAAAACGCTTGCTGCGCATCTTTTCACTCCTCCAGTCCATAGAGAATTAAACGTTCATATTTTTAGAGTTTTTCGCGAGGTGTTCTTCAAGCTGCTCCGTGTCTGCCGCTAGTTATCCTCGGCTCTCTTTATGTTTTTGAGGCAGCAATGGCGGCGCTGTAGACAACAGCGGCGTCCTGACCAATCACAAGCTTGCGTTATCCGTCTCGACTGACGGATGTTTAGAAAAGAGAGCTCGACCCCGTCCATCCTTGCGGAGCTCTCCGGCAGGCCCGCAGGGACGTTGCGTATCTCCGCACTGACGCAGATGGAGAAGCATGAATCAGGCTTAAGTCTTCGTGGTCAAGCCTTCGAGTTTCCTGGTCCCGAGTCGAGTGTTCCCAGTCTCCTGTGTTGTGTGGCCTTGTGGGCGTCTGGTATCTGCCCCTTGGCGGGGGGGGGGGGGGGGGGGGGTGTTCTGTCACGATCTGCCCCTGCCTTCCTGACTGTGTCTCTCTCCTGCCCTGATTAGCCCTTATTGTTCTCACCTGCCCCTCGTTAACCTGCCCATGTGTTCATGATTTCCCTGTGTATTTATACCTCCCTCCTTGTGCCAGTCTTTGTCAGATCATTGTTGTTTGCTGTGTTGTTCTCGTTGTTCCTGCCGTATCCTGTCATTAAACTCATTTTTACTTTATCCGTGCCTGCATTCCTGCCTCCTGGTCAGCTCCACCACACTTGGTCCATCATCTCCACCATCACAACATGACAGGTGGATGGCTGCTTATACTGAGCCAGGATCCTCTGGAGGTTTCTTCCTGTTAAAAGGGAGTTTTCCTCTCCACTGTCGCTATATACTTGCTTAGTATGAGGATTGCTGTAAAGTCAGTGACACTAGTCAGTGACTTGATGCAATTTGCTGGGTTCCTTATATAAGAAACATATTTTCTGATTGACTTAATGAACTGACCTGAATTGGAATGTTTATTATGTGAAGTGCCTTGAGACGACTCTTGTCGTGATTTGGCGCTATATAAATAAAATTGAATTGAATCTTTCTGATCTTTTCTGTGTATGTCTCCAAGTTTAGATCCTCCAACACTTCCCTTACCCATGGTGTCCCACAAGGTTCTGTGCTGGGGCCTCTGCTTTCCTCCTCTATCTGCTTCCTATTGAGCACATTCTGAGCTCCTTCAAAGGAATCTCCTACCATCTTTATGCAGATGACATCCAACTGTACATCTCCTTTAAGCCCCATGAGATGTCTAAGCTGCAGCTGTTACACACCTGCTTAGACTCTATCAAAACCTGGATGGCTGGGAGCTTTCTACAGCTGAATGAAGATAAGACTGAGATCCTCATCTGTGCCCCAGACAAGCTGGTTCCCAAAGTCAGAGACTCTCTTGGTCAGCTTGCTTCTCACACCAAACCTTCCATCAGGAATCTTGGTGTGACCTTTGACCCAGCTCTCACCCTGGATTCTCATGTCAGTTCTCTTGTTCGCTCTTCCTTCTTCCTTCTCAGGAACATTGCAAAGCGGTGTCCCATTCTGTCCCGCTCTGAACTTGAGACAGTTATCCACACTTTCATCTCCTCATGCTTAGACTACTGTAACTCTCTTTTCATGTGTCTGAGCAGAACCTCCCTAAATTGTCTACAGATGGCTCAGAATGCCTGTGCTCGGCTTCTGACCAAGCCCTCCAAACACACCCACATCACCCCGCTTCTCTTCTAGCTTCACTGGCTGCCAGTCAACTTCAGGGTTCATTTCAAGATCCTGGTTCTGGTCTACAGGGCCTTACATGAACAAGCACCATCTTACATTGGTGATCTTCTTAGTCTCTACACCCCCAGCAGGTTCCTGAGATCCAGTGATCAAAGCCTACTGGTTGTGCAGCGCACCAGGCTAAAGACCAATGGTGACGGACCATTTGCTGCTGTGGCCCCCAGACTCTGGAACTCTCTCCCCCTGAGCCTGAGATCAGTGGACTCAGTGGTCTCCTTTAAAAAGCAGCTGAAAACTCACTTGTTCAAGCTGGTTTTTGTATGACCTTCCTCACCACTCTCTTTATTCTGCTCTCCCCACGTATTTCACCTTCCTCAGGATCCACTGATTTCCCTCTTTCCCATTCACTCTCTCTCTTTCTTAACATTTTTTAATCACAACTGTCTATTTTGTGCTCGTTTTAAATATATTTTAACCATTATCTAAATGCTTTTTTATATTTTTACATTTTTTGTTTTTGTGAAACACCTCGTGATTTGTATCTTGTGAGGCGCTATAGAAATGATATTTTCTTCTTCTTCTTCGTAGTGAGAGGATCTATACCTAGATTTTGTAAAGTTCAGCCTTGAAAATGTTTGTTCACACATGTAGGTAGAACCAAAGAGAACCAACATCTTCTGAAAATATCTCCTAGTGTTGGGAAAGTTCTCTTTCTTAAGAGACAAGTAGAAATCCAGCAGAGATCCTGACAAAGTGCTCTGCCAGTGCTGCATCAGTCTGCAGGTCAATGAGTCCCGGCTGGATGTCACTGGGTGCATTTATCCACACTGCAGGTAAAGGGAGAGGAAATCATGTGCACTTCATCCTTGATTGTTCTGAGATCATCAAACCATCTTGAAAACTCACCATGCACCATTCACCTAACATGGATGAGTACCTGAGAAGGTGAACAACTGATGGTGTGACTTCTTTCAGGGTTTGTATGTGAGTGAGAGTGTTGCTCTGCATCTTTCTCATGAAAGCCTTCACCAGGCTGTGTATTTCATAAATTAAAAGGCTTATGCCTTGCAGTTTAGTGTCCAGATCATTCATCAGTGATGTCACATCAACAGCAAATGAAAAATCTGCCTTTCTCCTCTGAGAGCTCTGGGATGTCATTGCCTTTGTTCTTACAAAACTCGCAAATCTCTGCTTTAAGGTCCCAACTTTTTTTTAGCACTTCGCCCCGGCTGAGCCATCTGCCATAAATTGGTCTTTGATCCTATTTTTCTTGAATATTTAGATGAAAAATTTCTTGTAACTCAATAACTAACTCAATTACTTTTTTGACAAAAAGATAAGTAACTTTAACTCATATTTTTTTTAAAATAACTTTCCCAACACTGATACCAAACTCCATCCATTTTGCATTTGGTGTGAAAGAGGCTTTCGTCTCACATTTCATACTCATGGAAACTAAAAGAAATGCAATGAATCTGATTAATTTCACAGCAAAAATTATTGCAAATATTCTGGACTTGTTCAAAACTCACTGAAAAATGCACAAAGAAATTGTAAACCTTTGCAAATGTTTCAAGATGTTTTTGAAACATTACTTGCAAGTGTGTACGCAATTTTTCACATGCAGTGACATCCCAGTGTGACTGGCTCTGGAAACAAAACGGATGGTAACCTTTCAACATCATTCTGGCGTGTCTCTGAAACTTTTATTGGCAGCCTCTGAGCTCTCTGGCAGGGCTATTCAAGCACGTTTTAATGGTTTCTCTAGTCCAGCACACTAGATTCAGTGGTTGAATCACCTGTGCAGCAGCTCACCAGGCTCTGCAGAAGCCTATAAATCACCTGCTGATTGAAATCAGGTGTGTTGAAGTGGGGTTAATACTAAAACTTGCTGGATACCGGCCCTCCAGGCCCGGAACTGAATAGCTTTGCTCTATGGAAATGTGTGGCCCCTTCAGGGTTACCTTTAGCCTCTTGTTCACTGGCATCTGATTTTTTGTTTGTTAACTCTCCTGTCAGGTGTGTTGAGGTTCAAAATTCTTCATAAGGTAAACAGTAGCAGGTAAAATATTAAACTTTAGCAGTTATAGATGGATTGATGACTGGTTTTGCACAATGCCCATTTTTGCCCTCTGTTGTCAGGCAACAGTCTTCCTATGGCTGCCATGACAGGCCTGCCTGCTTTTCTCGTGCTGAAACAGAAGAGTAGAATGGAAGCAGCTGCTCCCGGGCCCCTCTGGGATCTGTGCCGAAATGAAACTATCAAATGCCTCCGGACCGAGGACAGATTTCTTAATGTGTAAAAGCTGCACAGCGTTCACAGACATGTTTTGTCTGCACTGTGGACTCGTGAGTGCAAAGGATATGTTTTTTCCTTGTCTTCAAATTGACATGAAGTTAAGAAGCAAAATAGATGTGAGAGGGGTGGTTTAAAAGTTCTTCCAGGAAATCAAGTGGCTAAAACAAACCAGGACATAATGGGGAAAACAAATAGGGAAAGCTGTTGATGTACGATAAATTCAGAAGGCAGGAAATGTTGGAGGGGTGGGCACCTTGTGAGTTAAGGAGCCTGCAAAACAACTAGAATGCTTCTGGGTCTTCATCTGAAATCCTGCCACAATTCTTCTATTAACATGCTCAGCTACACCTCTGTTTTCTTCATTATTCATGCAACCTATGACAACTAACAAGGCACATGAGGCCATTGGAGAAAGAGCCTGTCAGAGGCCCATTGTGTCCTCAGCCGTCAACCTCCACACCCCCACCCAGCCTTTGACTCTCAGCTGTTGAAGGGAGCCAGAGAAAAGCCAGAGGCATCATGGGAGCTGCAGAAATACTTGGGGCATTGGGTGTGATTGACAAGACTCTGGCAACAGAGAAAATTACTACTGAAGTATAATAAAGTAAACTTCAGCTGAAGGGTTCTCTTTCCAGGAAAAAATGTTTAGTTTGAAAACACATTAGTACATGTCTAAAAGTCAAAGTAAAAAAAAAGGGTAAAAATAGAAAGGTATGACCCAAGTCACATGGTAGTTGAGTGGATATTTATGTTTAAAAAATAAAAAACTTCTTAGATTTTTTTCCACATATTAAATTGTATGTTTATAAATTAATGAAATAGCTGCTGTCATATTTCAACAAAGATGGATGGAAGCTTTGAAAGCAACTCCGGGATTTAGAAAACTTGCTGTGCTTCACATAGCAACCATTGTTGTGAACAGTGTCCATTTACAGAGGAATATTTTTCCATGTGCAGTCAGGTGGTCCACAGTGGCTCCCAAACAATCCCCTGTGATGAATTATGTGTCCCTCATTGAATCAGAAAGAAACTGTCATGATGTGCATTTTTGAATCGCTGCTCATTCACAGGTGGCTCAGAACCATTCATCACCTTATTTATCCCAATGAAGTTTGGGAATAAACACAATAATGTTTTAAATGCTGATGCTATTGTTCATAAATCAACAGCACTCATTGTGTTTTCCTAAATTTGTTCTACATCATGATGAAAATGTGTCATGTGTTAATGACTGGTTAAAATGTATTTTTAAGAGCTTGAAGGTATTTTCATGCAGTAATTTATTTACCAAAATGATGTTTTAATGCATGCATTTTTTTTTCAGTAAATGTGGCTGAGGTCTCTAGTGTGAATGAACTTCCTAAGTCATTTTCTGTGGGAAAAATGCTCCGGCTCTCCTGTTTCAGGAAGTGGAAGTTAGCCAGGATGTCTCTCTCTCTCTCTCTCTCTCTCTCTGTGTGTGTGTGTGTGTGTGTGTGTGTGTGTGTGTGTGTGTGTGTGTGTGTGTGTGTGTGTGTGTATGAGTGAGAGAGAGAGAGAGAGAGAGAGAGAGAGAGAGAGAGAAAGAGAGAGAGAGAGAGGATTTGCATTCTCTCGTTATTATCCATGATATTCAAACATCTCGTCTCTGATTGGTTAACAGCAACGTGACTTCAACTGCCTCCATTCACTCTTTTTTCTTGAGCAAAAAAAAATCCAACGTGCTGTGTCATCTCCACAAATAACACAAGCCTGGAGGAGTTGCTAACGCTAACAGTTAGCTTCTGCTAGCTAAGACAATCTCTGCTCTCTCCTGGAGGCTAAATCAACAACAGCCTTCTTCGTTGTGAGCCTTGGGTGAGCTCATGAATGCTAATTTGACCTAAAGTTTCCTCGTGTATTTTCTTTTGGCAACTCAGAAAATAGGAGCAGAAGATTATTTTCAACACAGTTTGATGATCAACTTTGTTGTCATTTCATCTGATCTGCAGTTGCATGTCTTGGATACTTGGGTGAAGAGAGGGGCGGAGCTGTCAACTGCCCACTACCTGGTGGTGAGTTGGCTTCAGTTGTGGGGGAGGATGCCAGTTGGACCTGGCAGGCCCAAATATGTTGTGAGGGACTGCTGGGAACATCTGGCAGTCTCCTGTCGAAGCTTAATTCCCACCTCCGACAGAACTTCCAAAATGTTCTGGGGGAGTTGGAGGGCACTGAGTCCCGGTTGGCCATGTTCCATGCTTCCATTGTCGAGGCGGGCGACCAGAGCTGCGGCCCCAGAGTCGTCAGTAACTGTTGTGGTGGAAATCCCTGAACCTACTTGTCGACGGTTAGGGATGCCGTCAAGCTGAAGAAAGAGTCCTATTGGGTCTTCTTGGCCTGTGGGACCCCAGAGGTAGCTGATGGGTATAAGGCCAAGCGGAATGCAGCTTGGGTGGTCGCAGAGGCAAAAACCCAGGTGTGGAAGGAATTCGGTGAGATCATGGACGAAGGGTTCTTTACGGCTTTGAGGAGATTCTGCGCTATTTTCATTCATGACAAAATAACTCAAGGGTATCAGTAAATGTTGTAAGGTAAGTTGTTTGCATCACAGAAACATAGCTCAGCTGCAAAATGGTGTTGTTGCTGGGCATTTTGTGCTCAGTTTTATGGCATTTTGTCAGACTCTGAATCAGGAAATGGCTGCAGGCAGTGAACCAGAAAGCAAAAAGCTCTGGAGCAACCAGTGACTCAGACCCATGGAAAATCAGCGGCCAGAATCACGATGTCAGCCCAACTCAGCCCTACCAGGTACCTCAACGGAGCAGGGACTAAAAATAGGGGAGAAAGTAGAGTGAAAATACCGAACCGTGCCCTTGTAAACAGTGGTCGGGCCGAGCTACATCAGTCCGAGTTGCTCTGAGTAGCGCTCCTGGTGAACCACCTTTGATGGGTTCCTGAAGGTTGCATGGGTGTTTGCCCAACCAATCTACATGTGTTTTGTGGATTTGGAGAAGGCATTCAACCTCGTCCCTTGGGAAGTTCTTTGGGGGGTACTCCGGGAGTATGGGGTATCAAGTCCTCTGATACAGACTATTAGGTCTCTAATGGTGCTTAAACATCAGCATCGGTACAGTCTCTTACGTTACCAAACGGGACCGGAATTTGGTTTCACATATGAATCAGTTTTGCATTTTCGTTTTTTTTTCAGACCTCCTCCCCAGTGGTCAGACTGGGACCGAAGTGACACTACAGACAGGTTGGCCGGCTGAAATTATGCCTACCGCCTCTGACTGGCGAGTAGAATGAGCCAACGGGGAGTTACCGCATGCGCAATTCATTTTCATGCTGGATGCTGTTACGGACGCTGTCCGTTTTGTGGCCACAAGATGGCCTCAGCGCTCCTCCTGTTCTCCTGGCTCCAGCTGAGCCAGGTGTGGCTAATTCCTCAATCAGGGAGCTTCCTATAAAAGGCAGCTCCCTCTGTCATTCGAGGAGGGAGGCTTAGCAGAGGGAGGCCTGTGCGTTAAAACGAGTGTTCCTCTTTTTCCCTCTTAGTAACACAGACCATAGAGTCTTCGATGTGCTTACCTGTGTGGTATCGTTAAACACTTCCTAGTTCAGAGCTCGATTTTTGTCTTTCTTAGAATACTCGTTAAAGAGTTCAGCTCACCCTTTTGGTGGAGCTTTTTGTGTTGCTTAATACTCGTTACAGAGTTCAGCTCACCCTTTAAGTAAACCACTCTGTCTGGAGCACGGAGCTGCCAATCAGTGGGAAAGGGAGAAGAGAGTGAGCTGTGTGTGTGTGTGTGTGTGTGTGTGTGTGTGTGTGTGTGTGTGTGTGTGTGTGTGTGTGTGTGTGTGTGTGTGTGTGTGTGTGTGTGTGTGTGTGTGTGTGTGTGTGTGTGTGTGTGTGTGTGTGTGTGTGTGTGTGTGTGTGTGTGTGTGTGTGTGCCTGTTCCCTGTTCCCTGCATTGGAGCTCTCACCCTGGTGAGCAGACAGCTGCTCAGGGTAAAAAGCAGTGTGTGTGTGTGCGTGTGTGTGTGGCCCGCAGCAGCGGAGCACAAGATTGTGTGGACACACACAGCAAATTAATAAAATATTGTGGTTCAGAGCCTCCAAAAGCAACACAGCTCATGCCCACCTTTGTTTATCTTATAATGGAGGACACTGCGGACTTTTCCACAAGTATTAAACGTCGCTCACGGGCTTGGCAATTTCTGTATTCCTGAGAAGTAATTCGGATTTACATGTGAACACTACACCGACCATACCACACCAAGCTCACGCCATCCAGCCCCACCAAACCCCGACTGTGCCAACGCTAATGTGTATGCGCCATAAATGACCGGTGTCAGAGCTTGGTTTGCATTGCTGGCAGTAAGTTGGGCTCTTTCCCAGTGAGAGATGGATTCCACCAAGGCTGCCCTTTGTCACCGATTCTGTTCATAACCTTTATGGACAGGATTTCTAGGAGCAGCCAAGATGTTTAGGGGATCTGTTTTGGTGGCTTGAGGATTGAGTCACTGCTTTTTGCAGATGATGTGGTCCTGTTGGCTTCATCAGGACTTGATTTCCGTCTCTCCCTGGAGCGGTTTGCAGCCGAGTGTGATGCATCTGAGATGAGAATAAGCTCTTCTAAATCAGACACCATGGTCTTGAGTCGGAAAAGGCAAAAATGCCTTCTCAGTGTCAGGGATGAGGTCCTGCTCCAAGTGGAAGAGTTTAAGTCTCTCAGGGTCTTGGTCACGAGTGAGAGAAAGCTGGATCATGAGATTGGCAGGCAGATTGGTGCGGCATCTGCAATGATGCCTCCATGGCTGCTCCTCCACATCGAGAAAAGCCAGTTGAGGTGGCTCGGGCATCTAGTTAGGATGCCTCCATGGTGAGGTTTTCCGGGCACGTCCAACCAGGACAAGCCCCAGGACACGCTGGGGGATCTATGTCTCATGGCTGGTCATAGAAAGCCTTAGAATTCCCGTCGAGGTGCTGGCCAAAGTGGCTGGAGAGAGGGAAGTCTGGGCCTCTCTGATTAGGCTGCTGCCCCCGAGACCCGACTCCGGATAAGTGTCCAAAATTGATGGATGGACTATTTTCATGTTCATGATGCATCTGAAAAGAGAGTATTATCTCAGTGAACATTCGAAAAGCAGTGCTACCTGTTGAAAAACCCATCATCATTGCCCACCTTTTGGCTTCAGGTTGTCATGATTTTTTTCATGATACCTGTTGCTTGTTGCATTGTCAAAATATTCCAAGAATCATAGAATAGATTTCAATGAATCTTTCATTTTTTACAAATTCATTCATAAAATAAAACAACAACATTTAGGCCATATACATGTTTGGATTTAATTCTTTAATATTGTGAATAAATTACCAAAATCTGATTGTATTTCTTGAGTTCTGCTTCTGATTAAACAACACAGATACTTACTTTGAACTGGGATTGACAATGAAAAATATACCCTAGTTTATTAGCCTTTGGCAGCTTTTTTTTTTGTTGTTTCATTTTGTATAATTAAATTTTTCAGCGATTATTGTTAAGTACCAATGTAATTTTCCTCCTGAGAGTTTGATGGTTGTTGGGTTCATTCAGGACAGGAAGTAAAGCAGATTGAAAACAAAGCAGGAACTAATTTTCTGCTGTAGAGTATTTACACAAAAATATTGCTTGTTTCCTTTCAAACATAAAACATTAGTATGAATTACACACAAGCAGTGCCTTTGTGAAGTGTTTTAATATCAAATGCACTTTAACAGCAAACAGCTCCTACAAGAGAGGCCAACTAACCAAACCTCACATGTAATATTTATCATAGTACCAATAAAACATGTGCAGCATTTTTCCTAACAAAATTATAAGGTGCAAAGTGCAGAATCTGCTTTTCTTTCTGACCTGTGATGTTTGATCCAAGTGAAAGCCTGTATTTATCTGTTCACCTCCTCTTGCTCTCTCAAACTCAGAACATTTACAGGTCTTGTCATGCTGCTTGTCCCTTTATTACTAACTTAGTAAATAAAGAATCCTGTTATGGATTCCCTCAGCGAGGCTCCCCAGTAATCAGCCTCTTCCTTCAGGCTCTGCTGATGCATTTCCTACTTTGGAAAGAAAACGCACACGGAGAAAAACTCCTCCATAACAACAACAGCAACAAAGATACTCTCCAACATGTCCCATCAGATGCTTTTACAATCTCTCTCTGCCATGTGGATAGAGAGCTGGCTCCAGCTTTAACTGCATTTGTGGAGTAAAACAACCACAGAGACTAGTGTGTTACTTTTTATCAACTGGGCATATAACACAACAAACAGACCTTTATATATTGTAACTAATCACTAACAGGCCTACCCTGCAGGGAGATTTATTTACAGACTTTATGAACATCAGCTATTTCAAACACCAAAAAACCCAAAAGATGCACGAGGTTTTAAAGAAATACGTAGAAGACCTGCACTCAGAAGTAAGAACACTCTCATGAGCAAGCTGGTGTAAAAATCTGGTTTATTCTTTTACACTCTATAAACTCAGGTTGGTGTCAAAACATGAATTTGAAATGGTTCTCCATGCCTTTATCTCCTCCCGTCTAGATTACTGTAACACACTCTCCACATGTTTTAACAAAAAAGCCCTTGACCGCCTTCGGTTGGTCCAGAACTCTGCAGCGAGGCTCCTAACTGGAGCAAACAGAAGAGCACACATCACTCCTGTTCTAATGTCTCTGCACTGGTTACCCCGTTAACTATAGAGTTCATTTTATAATACTGACTATAACTTTCAATGCTCTACATGGTTAAGCTCCTCCCTATATTACTAAACTGTTAAAGCCTTATGCTCCATCCCGAGCCTTCAGGTCCACCCACCAGAACCTTCCAGAAGTTCCAAAGACCAGATATAAAAGTCGAGGTGATCGCTCCTTCCAGACTGTTGCACCCCGACTCAGGAATGATCTTCCTTTATCCTTACGTAACATTGACAGTCTGAACATCTTTAAAAAACAGCTAAAGTCTCTTTTATTTAAATCTGCTTTGACCTAAACCTTTAATTTTCTTATTTTTAACTCAAATTTGTAATCATTTTTCATCTGTTTCTGAATTTTTATAATTGTATGACTATTTTTCTGATGCGAATCTACTTCTGTTTTGAGATCATTATGATTTTCTGAGTTTGTTTCATTTTGTTTTGATCTATGTGAAGCACTTTGTGATTCTGTCTGTGATAAGTGCTGTATGAATAAAATGTGCTAAATGTACTACTTAAAGCAGCAGTGTGTCGTTTCTTGACACTACGGGCAGTACATACATACATTCCAGGGTAGTTTTACACCATATCTCTGTGACTGTCGCTAGTTAAAAAAAACAAATACACATTTCGAAATCCACTTAACATTACTTTAAAGGTATATTTGGCAATTTTGATTTATTTTTGTGTAAAAGTTACGAATAATACCTATACTACTACTGCTGCTTGTTAATAATGACATGTAAATGTACGTAAATGTGCTCTCTTTTATTTTAAATTGATCTTGACCATGTCTTTTGTTTTCACATAACTGTAGAGCAAATTGTATGGTATTTTAACAGTTTATGAAATAACATTTAAAGCTATCCATAACCCTTTTTCCCCCATACCTGTCTGACCTCATTCACATTATCTCTCCCCTTCGTTCCCTCAGATCATCATCCTCTATCACTCTCTCTGTCCCACCTTTCCGTCTCAGCACTCTCTGGAATTCTCTCCCTCAAGCCATCAGTAACCCTGACTCGCTCTCCTCCTTTACATCTAGACTCAAACCCCACCTGTTTCAGACTGCATACTGCTAGTATCACCTTTTCCATCTGTTTGTATTTTAGGCTTCTGTGTGTGATTTTTGCTGTTTTTAATGTGGTTTCTTTGTCATTATTTTATTGCTGTGAAGTGTCCTTGTGTCCCTTGAAAGGCACTTTTAAACAAAATGCATTATTATTATTATTATAATTAACATCACTACATTTGTATAAAAAGTCGAATCACTGTGCTCTGTCATATCTCTAAAGAGTCTTCACACCTTTATATAGAAACATCTCAATGTGGCCCAAAGAAACATTTTAAACACTAAGTTCACTCATTGTTTCAAACACATTTGCCGAAGTCTCTAGTATAAATGAATGCCTTATGGGTCCATTACTGTGGTAAAAAGCTCATCATACTACTTCAATAAATTCCCTTAAACGCATGACTATGCTGATGTAAAAAATAAAACCATGTCTCCTTTAACTTTACAAGAGCTCTACTTTGTAGACTTCAGTTTCTAAAGCACAATAACAAATTATTTTCCTCACTCGAAGTTGGGTCTATCCAAAACAAGCAACACAATTTTTGGACTGAAATGTGTCGTTAACTCCTGCTTTGGAAGTCTAAAGCTGTTCCTAACCTCATGCTGGATGTTTGTACCAGAAAATGACTTAGACCCTGTTAAGGGATTTCGTTGCAGCCTCTTGAAGATTTTAATGCTCAATTTAACTCTTACATCATTAGCTGGAGCCAGACAAAGTTTAAAAGTTGAAATGGAAGTTGAGCAACACGCTCTTTATTTCATTCATTTGACAAGCTGATAAAATGCCAGTGCTCGTTATTTTACAATTGTATCAATTAACCCTGCCCACAACAGAGACCAATCCCAGCCCACAACAGAGGAGCCATTTGCTGCGAAAAGTCTACAATGTGAGGCACCATCAACACCTCCCTAAGCGTAACCCCCAACTAAGAATTAAATAACTTGGTTGTCGTTTCTTCTGGCAGGGCCAAACATGTTGGTTTTGGACAGGGTTCAATAAGGTGCAGAAGAAAACAAAAATCTCCATTTACAGTTTCTGACAACCAGCGGTTTGCTTGTGCGCTCTGTGAAGTAAAAGCTCTGATCAGGAATCTGTCACCTTAATCTTCAACACCCTGTAAATTAGAGGGCTTGTCTAACTGGCTTCTAACGAAGACGCATGCACCTCCAGAGTAATGGAACCAGTTCAGCCGACAAGAGAAGCAGCTTGAGAGACGTCTCTTTGTCAATCCATCACTCACACTCCAAGTGTAAAACACATTAAGTGAGTGTATGTAATGTGCTTTAGTTTCACAAAAACCGGTTTCCATTTTGGTGATGTGGTGTTCGTTTCCCACTGTTTTAACTTTCGGCAATCTTTAGATGTTTAGTTTAGATGTTCTGTGACCAGAAACAAAGAAAATATCAGCTAATCGGACATTTTTCTTTCAATAAAACTGATATAATTCTTTAAAATAGTTGATGTGTTTTGGACTGCCTCCGTATATTATATCTGCTAAAGTGTAAAACCTCATCAAGGTCAGATGCAGATTTTTCCACAAAAACGTTTAATGAGATCCATGTTTATATTTTAACTCAAAACAATCCTATGAAGCTGTTTGGTGTAGGACCAGTGTGATTACACAGCAGCATCTGTACAGGCTGGTTGATGAAGAGCAAGTCAACAGCTCCAGTAACTAAGTGCTGTTGACAGTTCAGTGAGGAGCAGCTTTCATGGCTCTTTCAACAGGGCTCCTGTCATGATGCTGATGACCTCAGTAACCCTACTTACTGTGCAAACACACAAACTGAATTCTGCATAAACACAAAGACTTCATGGTACAAACACACTAGCTTTAATTTGATTTTGTTTCTGTTGGAAGTTATTGTTGGTAAGAGTTGGGGTAGCTGGATGCTCTTTGTCATGTTTGTATTTTATATGAGCCTGGTTGTGAGGGTCAAAACCAGGGGTCTTCCAAGAAAACTCACACTAGGACATATTACACAATATACAGTTATAGCTACGTAGAATGGGCCATCTGTGTTATTGTGGCTGGAAGAAGTGGCCACTATACAGTAACGGGTGCTGGTGGTAACCCCTGGATTTGGCGGCTATCTGAGGTGAATCTGGGCTGATCAGTGCTAGTACAACTTGTTTCCTTTTGGACCTTAACCCTCAAACTCCCACCTTAAAAAAATAAATAATTTTTAGCTCATTTGGAGCAATAAATGGAATAGTACCATAGAAAAGAAAAAAAATAAATGAAAAACAATAATATAAATAAAAGTACTGCCACCCCCACCAATTCTTTTTATTATTATATTTAACTTGAAGCATCTTTACTTCTTAAAAAATGACGTATTGTATTTGTTTTCCTTGTTAGACTAGTTAGTTTTAGGGATGGACAATATATCGGCATCAATATCAGTATTGGCTGATGTTAGCCGTTATTTAGTCGTTATTTTACATATCGGTATCGGTTCAATAAATAAAACCGGGCCGATATTAACAACCAATATTTTTTCCATCTTGTCTCCATTTGTTTGCCTGTTTCAGAGGGTGAGGGGGTGATGTGTAATTATTTAGTCATATGAGCAGTGAATGAAATCATCTCAGAACTGTAAATGTGTGTGGTGTGTGTACATAATAACGTAAATTCAGCTTTAATAATTTTCATTCTATTCAAAATCTGCTGATTTTAGAAGCATTAATGTCAGTATATCAGTATCAGCAGATATGGGTTATCGGTCATAACAGTGATCTTAATATCGGATATTGGTATCGGCCCAAAAATGTCATATCGGTGCATCACTAGTTAGGTGCAATAAGTAAAAACGTTTTCAGTCAAATAATCACAGTCTAATCACATTAAAAGTTACACTGAAGCAGATTTTTTTCTCAACAGGCTGGGGGGGTGTCAGTTTTTCTCCAATAAAAAGGTAGTCAGCCTAAAGCCTGTCACACCAATTAGTGAAAATAAAAAAGAAAAATTTGGATAAAAGTACTATGTGGCCTAAACCAATCTACTGTTACCTGACTGATTACCTGACTTCAGGAACCCACAGCATGCTCATCTCAACTCACCCCAAATCTGCACGTCATGTATTAACAGGAAAGACACCCATGCACACACACAAACATAGACAAACTTGTGTAACTCGAGATAGAGAACTTTGGAACCGACGAGTCTGGCAACCGAAATCACTCCACCTTCTACGTCCTGGCAGACAGAGGAGGAGGAGGAGGAGGAGGAGGAGGAGGAGGAGGAGGAGGAGGAGGACGCTGGTGTGATTCCTGTTTTGCTCTTGTGAGTCCAGAAATCTTTGATTGTAAATACTCCAGTTCCGTTTCTCGGTTTTCCATCTTAGCTTTAAGCATATTTGCATCATATTTTAAATCGAATTTCTCCTCTTCCAAGATTGCAATTTTGTTTTCCAGCTGAATCTTTTCATCTAACACTTTTTCAATCAATCAATCAATCAATCAATCAATCAATCAATCAATCAATCAATCAATCAACCAACCAATCAATCAATCAATCAACCAATCAATCAATCAATCAATCAATCAATCAATCAATCAATCAATCAATCAATCAATCAATCAATCATTAACCAATCAATCAATCAATCAACCAATCAATCAATCAATCAATCAACCAATCAATCAATCAAAGCTTTATTTATAAAGCACCTTCCGTAACCCTGTCAGGAAGCCCAAGGCGCTGAACATGGTACAGTAGAAGTACAAATATAGTGAATAAATCAAAAATAAAAGCAATTCAAAAATAAAAGCAAATTAAATTACTAAATACAAATTACAAAAAATGGTGAAACATTCTAGTACAGGACAGGTGGGTAAAACAAGGGATAGAGTGAACCAATGAAAAATGTGAAAGAAATTCTACGTAAAAGAGGGCCGAATCAAACATGTTCAGGAAACGCCAAGCGGAGACGGTGTGTTGTTAGGCGACAGTCTCTGTCAGAGCTGCTGATAGCTGGTTTTGGGCTTCGGTTAGTTGTTCCCGAGCATCGCTCAGCTTCTCCTCAGCGTCAGAACCACTTGTTTCACCTTTTTGCTGTTCAAGAGGAGCACGCACCTTACCTTGTGTCTCCATATGAGCATTTACTTCTCTATCCACAGGTGAGCTAACAAGACTGCGAACTCCACCAGGGACTCTGTGCGGATAGCTGGTTTAGGAGGTCTAGCCGTGATGGGCAGCTTTTCGATCCTAGTTTGCAATAGTTTCATCAGGTCATCAGCTTGGTGTTCCTGCAAACCTTCAGCGTAGCCGTGCTCAGACAAGCTTGCCTGTCCTACCTTAGACTCCACTGCATCAATCACCTGTCTTCCCAGTGAGTGGGAAGTTAATTTCTCTTCTTCAGACATTCTGTTAAAATGACTTTTTCACCAAAATGAAAATAATGAACAGGAAAATCTGCCAGATGGCGGCAGAGCGCCTTTGGTGGGTGCGGGCGGGGTGCTGACGTCACCGTGTGTTCGCCCGGACACTTCCAAAATGGCGGCGGGTGATGACGTCACCGAGAAGCTTTAAACACCAAAGTGAATAAAACTGCACGAACGAGTTCGGCGTTTTACTCTTAGGCGTAGGGGATTTTGGGACGCAGAAATGCTGCGTCAAAATGGCTTGACAGGTTGTCGGCACGCGTATACCGCTGTCTTACCGGGTGCTTCTAGTTAGCGCTGTTATGCTGAGCTAGCCCGGGCCTGGAGCGACAAGGTTTTAAAGCCCGTGCAACTAAACGTTCGTGAGCGTTGTCGTTATATTCGGACTATAGCATTTGCACTTCGTGTATGCAGAGACGCTCTTCCGTGTCAAACTTTAGTTATTAGCGGTTTAATGCTAGTAAGCTCGACCGGGTTGGTAAGCCGGGGATCAAGACGGCCACCGAGGGAATCGGACTTCCAGCGGGGATATTTCTATCTCCTGTTACACAATAAATTGTACACAGTGCCACGTACACTAGAGAAAAAACATGAAAATAAACAGTGTTCACCTTAAAAGACTGGGAAACTTCTTCAGTGCTAGGCCCAAAATGGCCTCTATATGCCACGTCAGCCTTAGGGTGGTTTGAGATGAAACAGCGCCTCCTGTGGAGGATGACTGACGCCAACCCCCCTTTACTTTAAAAGGAGGTGCTGCTCTCAAGCGGCTGATTTTGAGATCACCTCGTTTCAGACCAGAACATCAACTTTTTTTTTTCTTTTTGTTTTAAAAGGTTTAAAGAGTTTAAATCTGTCTCAAACTTGACGCAAAGTATTTTAAAAATGTATAAATACCTGGCAATGGCTCACCATTATTGTAATGCTAAAGAGTTACAATTTAATTCATTCATTCATTTCATTTCATTTTAATTAATGACCATAGACATTAAAGATCCATATCGAGTATGGATCCCATCTAATAGACACTGGGCTATTTAAATCAGAAGATTGGTTCTTTTTATTACAGGGAAATTAAATAAACACTTTGCATGAACTGAGAGACAAGAGAAGAGAGAGAGACTTTCAAACGTTTAAGAATTTTTTTTTCTAAAACTAATTTTAAACAATCTAACAAGACTAACTCTCTAATGATGGATGTTATTGGAATGAAATGTGAGGTGGAGTGCGTGTTGGTGCAATGTCAGTTCAGAGCCTCTGTTCTGGAGAAGCGAGTCTGAGTGGGAGATGATGTTTTGCTCCTAACTGATCAATGTTCGAACCGTGGTCATAAAAACATGAGATGCCATTTATGTCGCATCTACATACCCTTCAGTGAGACTTCCGTACAGATCCGGATGCCAGGTCCACGGACCCTCCGCTGGTACTGGAGCCGATGAAACGGCGTCGACAGCACGACAAACCAGTCTTTGGATAGTCTCCAGGTAAAAAGCGACAGGTGTTTCACAGCGTCAAAGTGGACCCTCCTTGGGTCAGCGGGTTCAGCTTTTATTCTGAAGGAACCGTTGTTTGTTGATAACATCGACAGGATTTCCCAGCTTGGCAGTTCTTAGCTTAACAAGGGAAGTATAGATGGCCTTTCCATACTTCACATAGCATGCGATGAACTTCAGGGGATCTTGAGACCTCATTGAATACTGAACTTAAAATGGCGTTGGACTGTTTTATTAATCTGGATGTTTATGCTTCTGGATGAATCAAAGCTGACAGATTAAATAAACACCACAGAGACTCTGCCACGCTTCAGATGTGAAGGTTCTGATTGGATCAGTGACAGCAATGTGTCATGTGATTATTTACCTTAGTGTATCAGCGTGTCTAGTGGCTAGAATAAATCATTTACTTTTTATGCATATTAATCATACTATTGTGATTTCACAGATCGGTCACATGGTTATTATTGACTAACAGTTGCTTTGATTAGCTTTTATTGAAAATAGAGTTCTTTGGCTTTTAATAAAATAAAAGAAAGCAGTCTTCATCTTCTGTCTTCATTGCTGGAATGTAAACAGTTTAGAAGTGAATGCATGATCTTGAGGCTGCTTCATGCACTCTGGCACTGCGCCAAAGGGACTGTGGGAAAGATTAAATAACCTTGTCGAAATAGCTCCTTCATCACGTTACATTGGTATGGATGTGGTCCGGTTTCCGTACGGCTTTCGCATGGACTGTCATTCATACTGATGGGACTTATGACTCTGTGAAGGGAGCTGGTCATTTGAGAGCTATTTATTCAAATAACTGGCCGTTGAAGGAAGCAGAGCACCCTCCATGTGGCAGTGTAGAGCAATGCATCACGGCAATGTCTGTTGGGGTTGGGGGTGGTTGTTGATTGATCAGCGTGAGATATTGGTGGTGTGGCGTGAGAGCATCAAATGCTTGTGTCTCATGCTCATTGTGTGAGAGTTGGAAGCCCTGAGTCAGGTGGCAGTGGCCAGGTCCGCCACACCACCGCCAGAACCCCGTCACAGCAGCAGCCCCGCTGATCTCCGACGACTGCGGAGGAGCAGAGCGTTGGCTGAAGCGGTTCGAGTGCCCTGCTCCAATCACAGCGGTCTGAGGATGTGCGTGTATCTTGTGGAGCTTGCTGAGGGAGACCGCAAAAACTCCACAGCTTGGTGAGTTAATGTGTGCTTCATGTTAGTCACTCAACTGCTTTTGTCTAGATAAAAGCAATGGTGGACTCAGATTTTCATTTTTTTATCTTGAGAGGCGATACATAAAAACATATGTTTTTCTTCTCAGCTTCACCTTTTTGCCCATTTATGGATTGTCTGGGCGTGACGAAACGTGACACGGCCAAGATGGCAAATTGGAACCACCCATTAGGTTTCAACTAAGCCCTTCAGAAAGCTACTGATGACGTCACAGAGGGTTTGTTCAGTATTTTAACAGGCAATGTTGCTGCATGTTGCTTATGTTTATTATTCATAATCTTTTTTTCATGCATCCTATTGTTCCCTTTCTTCACTTGGATGTTTGCACCATTCCACCGAAGCAAATTCCAAGTAATGTGAGACTCTCACTTGGCAATAAAACACAATTCTGATTCTCTATATATTGCCCCAACTGGTAAATTGTATTTTTGTACAAACAAAATGAAACTGATTCTGTGAGCATCAGGTTGAATGTCTTGCCCAAGAACATTTTAATGTGTGGTGGGAAAGCTGGACTCAGACCTTTACCCATCCAACTAGAATGTGATTGTTCTTCTCACTGACCTTCGGTGAGGTAAATCTTAACTATTCTGTATTTTCAGATGTGCCACCTCTCTCTTTAAAAGGGTCCATTTCCCTGTTATAGGAGGCACTTCAGTGTATAATAAAATTTAAAAATATTACAGATGGTGGAAATCTAATTCCACACAGAGCACCATTTGTCCGACATTTCTGGTTGGTGAAGTGCTCTCTGCTTCCCTCTGACTGTAATACTCTCCACATACACATGCAGTCCCATTCTCTTTCCATCTTGGAATTTATCATTTATCTTTAGTGGTGGTGACACAATGAAAACAGGAACATGCTGTGTAGCCTGACACACACAGCAAGGGTGCCCAGCCAGTATATTGGGAAAGGTACTTTATTGAATCAAGTAGCCGCGTTTGTTCCTAAACTAATATTGCAAGAATATAAAGAGGTCAAGGGCCTGCAGGCGCACACAAAAGGCTGCTGTGGAGGCAGAAAAGCCTGCAGGCAGCACTCTGTGAAAGCATAGCATTTAGTTTGGGTCAAAAGAAAACCCCTGATCTGGAAATAACAGAGCATTCCGGAAGAAGCGACCCACCCAGCCTCCCAGCTAGCTTAAACCTGCCTGACTCTCTGACGGCTTGTCTAACTTTCTCTGCTTTGAATTATTTGAGTTACAACCTGCTGCTTCTGCCCATCATTCTTACATACCAAACCGTTGTACATTAGATTTGATTGACGTGAGTTTATGAAGGCCATTTTCAGCATGGGAATTAGCCAAAGTTTAATGTTAAAGTAGCAATTACAACTACATTTGTCTGTAAAACTATTTAATAACCATGGAAATAACATTCCTCCAGCATGCTGCTTAAAAAAACAAATATAAAAACTGAAGTTTATGTTTGGTGCATTGTAAGCATGATTTTAGTGAAGGGCTTTGTTGTATTTAAAAAAAATGATGAAAGGTTAATCGACCTAGCTATTATTAGCATTAAAACATGTTACACTTTGGTATTTGAACATATCATGATGCTCTTAACAAAAGGTCTGTTTTTATCTTTGTGTGTTTTAATCAGGTCATGTTTATATTTTCTCCATGTAACCTTCAGTGAAAGAATTGTTTGATTCATATTTAATAAATGATCCACATTCTTTGAAGCCTACCAGAAACAGATGAGTATAATAAGCTAGTTTAACTTTCTTTTACACTGTAGTTTTATGTAGTTTGCTTTTCTAAGGTCCAGTATTAGCATTTTCTGTTTCAGAAGTTTGAATTAAATTGACCTTTACCATATTGCACACAAGTACTAACTGAAAAAGGGCCGGTTTGGAAATTCAACATTGCACTATAGAGATTACAGCAAATATGAGTGCATTTTCACTGAAAGGAGACAGCATTATAAGTAAAACATTGTCATGTTGTTGTTTTAACCCTCTCAGGCTCAAAATAAGTTGTGATAAAAGGACGAACAACTAAGTCCTTCAAGGGTACTTCTGAGTTAAAAAATGCTCATGAAATACATATGTGGAGTAACCAGGTAGGTAGGTTTAAACGTTGCAAATCTGCAACGCCTGCCTCCAGAGGGTTAAAATGACCGAAAGTTAGACTTTGTAAACATAAAGTCGGGTATCTTGCAAAAGAAGATGTTTTTCTATGGTTCTACCTGACACCTTGTTTTTCCATGTCCAAGGAAGATTTTTCACCAAAGGAGCAGATGATTTACAGAACCACAGCCGCCTACAGGCTTGGCATGCCCATGAATGTACTTCCTAAGGCACGGGATATTATTGCTGAAAACACAGTGGTGTGGACCCAGGTTTTTGGTCCTAGAAGAGTGGGAGAGGATATGGTTTCCCTGATGGCCTTAGTTTCATTATTCTTGCATCCACCATTTATAACAGACCCCCCCCCCCCCCCCCCCCCCCCCCCCCCACACACACACACACACACACACACACACACTCAGGTTGCTATATGTCATCTAAATTGTAAGTCCCAACTCCCATAACTGATTTTTACTCCTGTTCCTTTAGGGTTTGTGTCTGGTTTATGATCTTTCTTCAGCACCCCAAATCTGGCCAACCTCAGAAGGGAATAGTTCAGGTCCCACCAAATGTGGAGTTGAAGTAACTTAAAGACTTGTTCCATTATTAGGAACCAGGCTGCAGAAACAAGAATCTTGACACACTGACTTTAAATTACTTGTCTTGAACGTGTTTAGATTGTACCTAACAAAAACCGTCATGTCTTTCATTTCTCTGCCCCAAAACAAAACTTTTATAGAAAACACATGGACAAGAAACATTTTTATAGTGAATGTATAATGAAAAGAAACATGGTCATCTCTGAAACGTGTCCATGGTGATGTTCCATCCAGCTGGTCCAGTAGAGCTGTAGCCTTCCAGGGATTCCGCCTCCTTGCAGCCCTGATGTCGCAGATCTTGGATGGCTTCATCTGGGCTGTTAGCTTTGTAAATAACATTGCTTACGTAGTCGTCTGTGAAGCCGGAAACAGGTTCACAGCACGGAGACGCAGCTGGTCATTTCACCTCCTTCAAACGAAGATAATTGTCGTTAGCGCCAGAGCGTAATTTGAGCCTGTGTTGGTCTGAAAGGATGCATTCCGATAACTGCTAGGATCCGGCAACTCAATTGTTAAGCTAACTTTTTAGCTAACAAGCCTTTACTTTAGCGCCGATGTTTGAAGTACAAAACAACAAAATCAAAGGCAGCAGTGGCCGTATGCAGTTTACAACTTCCTTAGATTACCTTTTTAAAACATTTGCTGTGCCGCAGCGGGAATCTGAGCTGTACCAGTTTGATTACGTTTGCTGTCTGCATACAAAAATGTCCCTGCTGTGCAGAAGAAACACAGAACCTCAGCGAGTACAACCCACTGTGTCTCAGTGTGTGTGTGTGTGACAAGCATCAGATAATGGAGTGTACACAGAGATTCTTCAGAACTGAGTTCTGATAATTTCATCAATCTACCGATGGCATTTAAATTGTATAATTCCTCAAATAGACGCTTTTTTAAAACACCACCATCTCGAGTGGCTTCCTAAATGTACGTGACACCGCTGTTGTGCTCTTTGCAAGTTGCAGTCCTAGCTACATTAGCACAGCCCTGATGAAAAGGGACTCGGGCAACCAATCACACCTTTTACAATGCCACACCCTTTCGTATAACCCATGCATGTGCACGGGCAAGCAAATAGCTCATATGTCTAATTGTTTACTTCCCCAATAAGCAACTGTGGTGAGTGATGCACATTCTGGCAACATGGAAGTGTTCTTCTTGGCACACAGGTCTGTTGAGCAGAATGCATGCTGCCACCAAATGGCGGAGTGACCACTATTATATGGCTGCAGACCTGGAGACCGCAGCAGCACTGGTAGGCCTACTTTATAGTTTTTGTAAGAAAGACAGACATGTGCATTTTGAGCATAATTTTCATCCAGTCAACAAAAACTCCTGCACGCGTCGTCATGTTTTAGTCACCAAAGAGCCGTTTCCAGCACATGAGTGTCTCGTTTTTGTTAGGAGAAAAAGGGGCGTTAATGAAATAATTTAGTCATTGTCATCTTTGACAAAAGCAACACTGATTCTGGCATGTGCTCAGGATGCCCCCAAATCACTTCCCTTGAGGGCATCCTGACCACATTCTGGAAAAAGACTTCTGAACTAGGTCATGTGATGAACTATATATTATATGTTCTCACTCATTTTCCTAGGTAACTATTATGCTCCTATGCATGCCTTTTTGTTGTATGTAAAATGCTTTTTCTTTGATGTTATTCAAATTCAAATTCAAATAAAAAAAAACTTTAATCATCCCCGAGGGGCAACTGTTAACTCGTCATTTAATAACAGGAAGAGATTACTTTGTTCTTTCAGCTGGGGCCTTCCACTGAGCACCACTCGTAGGGTTTTCCTGCATCCAGTACATGAATTTAACACACGTCTGAGCAACCACCAACAGGCAAAAACATGTATCAGCACGTGTTTCATATGTGCATTATGCAAGAGCCAGGAGATGAGATCCAGGCAAAGTAGACTATCTGACTTTTAATGAACCCAAAGTGAGTTTTGACACTGAGCGTTACCCATACATAAATGCAGGAGTTGAGTCAAAAATATCAAGGTGCTGCTTCTGACTTCACCTCTGTAATTTTTCCGTCCATGCTCTGTGAACAAAAGGTGGATAATGAATGATTTGATCTCAGAGATTGTCCCACATCACACACTATGAGATAAATTTGGAGACGGAAGGCTGAAGGGCAAAACATGTGGGTTTCCCCTTGTTCAGTGCTATCAGAGGGGCAGAGCATCAAAGAGTCAGGGTGTTATCTCAACCTCACGAATAGCAGTTGCAGATAAAAAAGGAAGTTGTTAAAGTGGTCTGAGGCCACTGAGTTACACATCAAAATCCAGCACACACTTACAATTAAGTGCAGGTGAAGACGCTGGTGTGAACTTGTGAAAATCAGCAGAAGTTTTCATACACACCTGTGGTCTTTTTTGGCATATAGGGGTTAACAAACACCATGCAGATTTGCTGCTAAGCATCTTTAGCGTGCAAAGATTTGAAGCCTGATTTCCTTTTGCATACAACGAGCACCTGCTTCAACCCTCATCTGGCAAAAGAAGGTGGTTGTGTCTTCTTACCTGGTATTAAAGACAAAAACAAAACACTGCAATGTTTTAAACCCAGAAACATTCATTTAGGCCATTTGAAAATCATTATTTTAGTCATGCTTGCTGTATTTAGTGTGTTTTGTGGATTTGGAGAAGGCCATTTTTCAGCAAAAGTTAGTGAGGGTTTGCGATCCCATAACATTAAAATCTAATAAAAAATGATTCTGTAGTACCTCGCATTTTATTAAAAGACATTTAATTAATCTGTATTTTACATTAGGTCTGAGGTAAGTAAGTATAGTCAGTATTTGAGGCATTTAAATACTTTAATCAGTTATTCAGGAATATTTTGGAAAAATACAACTCCAATGCAAAATTTGTAATTTAAATAAATTGAAAGCTATCCTTTGTGTAGTTGCTGAAGTTCTCCCTGTCAGCAAAATGAAAATGATGAAGGAAAGTGGGAAATATGTTTGGATGATTATTTTGCTGAGGATAAAAGGCTGTATTACTTCTCAGCAAGTTCTAACAGAAACCTTATGCTTGCCAGTTCCTGCCAGGAACATTAAATGGGAGATAAATGTTTAAACATGAAAATAAACCTAATTAAAATGGTTGGACACCTAATCTAATACAATATTGACTAAGTCAACCTTTAGACATTTTATTGTTTTGCTTTCAAGTTTGCAAAAAATTAATAAAAATAAAAATAAACATTCAGTTCATTCAGATAAAATAAAAGTAAAATATTTATGGTTTGGTCATTGAATGCCTGATTGTCTTTTTTTTTTTTGCCACATATTAACTTCCATCAAATTCTTTGTTTTTAAACAAATTTGTTTATTCCATCTTGTGAGGATTTTCAATTATGATTAACTGTAAAGCAACACTAAAGATTTTTTAAAACATTAAGTTATTGCTTTAAAACTGGTTTATGTGGTTCTTGAGCCATAAACTTGAGCAACTTCACATTGCACAGACCTCTTTAGGTCTCTGCTGACCAGAATTGGCTCTTTACAGTTTTGTGGTTTGGGTAGGAACACTGGTGGGAGGTTTCTGCTGTTTAGCAATAGCTGTTAGCTTTTTCAGATTGCCAACAGAAGCACAAAAACGGTGTTTCTCAATAATTTTCCATCAGGCCCCACCTCCCCAGGAAACATAATATTTTTCGTCTTGTTTTCTCATCTTTTTCTGCTGACAGGCTGCACTTCGAATGCTCCCTCTGTAATGGTTGTTGTGTTTATATCCTTCTTCTGTTGGGTAAATCAGGCAGCCTGTTGATTAGGCTGAGTGCTGCTGCCACCTGGAAAAAAATGCTGCAACAATAAAAACAAATTCAATATATATATATATATATATATATATATATATATATATATATATATATATATATATATTAATATATATATATATATATATATATATATATATATATATATATATGTATATAGAGCGTCCTGTCACAGTGTCCCGAATGATCATGCGCCCTGGCTACTTGGCCAAAGGGATGTCCATTTGGCTGACTGGTAATCGCTCGTGGCTCTCACCCGGGAGTCTGGGGATCGAATCCCACCCGGGCCCTCGTCTCTCCACCTTAGTTGTTTACCTGCTCCAACATACCGGATTCCTGGATGAATCACCCGTTCAGAAGCTCACCAGGCTCTGCAGCAGCCTGTCAATCACAGCAGATTCAAACCAAGTGTGTTTAAGCAGAGAAACAACTAAAACCTGCCGGAAAGCAGCCCTTGAGGACCTGGATTGCCCACCCCTGTTTTAGCATTAGCTTGTTGTTTGCACTCACTATAGACTGTGACAAAGGTGTTTACAATTGTAATTCTGCATTCAACCATTAGGAGAACACTTATTAAATGTAGCTTTAAAAAAAGTTTGACTATTTTTGATGGATGACATTTGTAGACAAATCTAAATGCTTCAAAGAAGCTTCTTGATGACAAATATTCCTAAGATTGAGTATTCTTGAATCCTATGATACATTTTCCTATATAAATGCTGAGATATGCATGCTTTTGAGTTATCAGCCTAAATAGAACCAAAGTACAGACAAAAACTGAATAAACATAACTTTGGTGAAACTTCAAAATGTATAACAGAGAATCTGAGAGACAAAGAGCGATGTGCTGAAAAGCTGACTGATTGAATACTAACATGTACAGCTAATGACTCAAATGACAGCGAAAACAACCCAACACAAATAAAAAAGGCAGAATAAATTTTACAGACTTAATTAAATACTGTTCAAAAGGACAAATGTTAACAGCTAAGTGTATGAAAAGAGAGAGAATGTTTGAATTTTGCATGCATCTCTTTCCCATTTCTCACAGGTTAGGAGACTATGACATCATTCTTTTTACATTTTGGCTGTCAACACTTTGGGCAACTCTACAGACACAAAGTGAAAATGCCTTTCTTCAAAATAATTTATTTCCTTTCTAAAATAACACCCAAACAGAGTTAATTAGATTGAGTACACTGGAAAGTGATCTTTGAATGGTAAAAGACAGAAAGCTGTGGGCTTGTATCATCAAAAGCAACTTGGATTCATTGTGAGGCAGCTTGGGATTATGGTAAGATGATTGCCCGTAAAGCAGTATCCCTGAAGAGGGAGAATGAAATAAGGGGATTTATCCACAGACACTAATCATTCCCAACTTAGAGCACTGGCACAAAAAGGAAAGAATGTGTAAAGAGCCTCGGAACACAAAGACTTCTAGGTGATCAAAAGAAGAATTAGGGGTGACTTCTTCCACTGAGCCATTGTCTGTGTGTTTCATAAAGTATCACTCTCGGCAGAAGAGGAGGAGGGCGGAGGGGGATCAAGGATTTCTTGAATTAAAGAGCCTCTGCGCTTTTCTCTCACCTTTTAATCCACCACCTCGCTCTTGTCATCCCTCGCCACTTTCTTCATTTCTTTCTCCAGAAATAGATCTCGCTGAGCTACAAACTTGGCACGGTGCACACGTTTGTGTACGTTGGTGGAAATTCTACTTCAAAAGCTGAAAGCCAGGAGAGGGCTGGGTGGGCAAGCTGCAGATATGTGTTTGAAGGCTTGTGTGTGCTTTCTGAAGGGGAGGAGGGTGGTTCGAGCCACCGGGATAATGACCATGACAGCCGCCCAACAGAATCCCCCCTCCCCGCTGTCTTTTTTAAGTCCTTGTTTAAGGTTTGGCTTCGGCTCCAGCTTTGAACTGGGACAATGATTCACAATCACAGCGGAACTCCCAGAATTCATCATCCTCTGAGCTTGGATACGCAAGGCCAGGAAGCAGTTGGCTGCACAAAGTCTTGTCCTTCTGTCCGGCGGAGAATACGTTTCCTTCTCTCATGACTTGGTAACGTTCTGCTGTGTGCTCAAACACCTCTCACCTGATCAGTCAATAAAAGAGTCTTCTTAAAATCTGAAGACAAGGTTTATTGAAAACTTGTTGCTAATTTGAAATGATATCCAACTCTTTCTTTCAGTAAAATGATAATTAAAATCTACCTGTATTAGTGATGTTGTCAGCTGCTTTTGACTGGTATTTTTATCTTCTGTTTTAGTTTCTTAGAATGGTCGCGTTTTGTTTTAACCTGTGCAGCACTTTGGGCAGCCCCCATGCTGCATTAAAACGTGCTATATAATTAAACTACGGTATGATATGGTATGGTAAGAAAGTAAATAATTGTTGCTTCAGTGACTTATATTTTAGACCAGTTTTCCAGGAATGTTAACACAGTAGCATCACAAGTCAATTGTATTTTTCTCTCGTGTGCCAATTCTGTCAATCATCTACATCTAATGTTCAGCCAGATATTTCTAAAATCCATCACTTTTTCTTCCTTTAGCGTCACTGGGCTGTGAGTGCCATCATAAACAGCATTCCAGGGAGAATTGCCGAAATTTCTCGAAACGCGAACAAAGGTTCTCAATTCCTTCATGCAAGTCCAAAGGCCCTTATTCTCATGCTGCTGGATTTTTGAAGGAGTTTGTTATGTTCTGTGAGACCACTTTTTACAAAATAGTCATGGAGTCACTGGAGGTATCTGGAACTCCTTTACCTTTAGTTTGAATGAGTCAGATATTGTGAGAAATGTGAACTTTGGAGAGGTTTGGGACACATGAAACAAACTTGATGTACACACTACAGGTCTTGATACGCAGTTTCAGGTCTTTGACTGGGATTATTTTGCACAGTTGTTCATGTCATAATTTCAGTGCAACCTCCAGCTCCAGTCTGAACATTCCACAGCTCGGAAGTGACCCATATTTGCAGAAGATGTGAGGTCACACACAGCTCATGTGGAAGTTAATTAATGTTACATATATTAGTGTGTGTAGGGATCAGTTCTGAAGTTGCTGCACAAGCAGAGCTGAAAAAATAGGATCAAGTGAGGAAATAAAATCAATTTCATCCGCTGTTTACATTTGATCTTGTTGTTTTCTACCGCCTCGGGTGCAGAAATGCAACATCGCACTTCAAAATAAAGGTTTAGACTTTGGTAGGTCTGAAAAATAAAAATTGGATATGGAAGATTTGGGAACACAAATGAAACTTGATTGTTTATTAAAGAAGACAAAGATATTTCTAATATTTCTATTTCTAAAATTTTAAAATCAGGATTTGGTCAAATAAGAGCAAAAACATTGGATTTTGGCCACTTTTACCTGAAGTCTGAACCAAACTCAGATTGTGACTGAAAGGAGACAAAAGAAAAATCTGTCTTTCCAATTGTGAAATGACAACAAATTATTATTAAAGGTCAAATTCAATTGCTCATTATTTCATTACATTTGCAGTGGTCTTTAGTGAAAATGAATACCTTGTGAATCAATCTCTGTTGGAATAAAGCTCTGGTGCTCCTGTTTCAGGACGTAGAAATTAGCCACAGCAAACGGCAGGATTTGGAGTTTTATATCCTGATATTTGGATATCTCACCTCTGATTCGCTAACAGCATTGTTGATGTTTTACCTCCACAAATAACACAAGCCTGAAGGAGTTCTGCCATGCTGGCTTACAAATTTTTGTTACAGTACTTTGCATACTCTATATTCTATCTGTCTTCAGTGTGGCAATAATTCTAACACAACATATGTTGTACATATTTGGAAACCACCAATGTTGACGTGTCTGAAAAACCTCAAAAAGAGAGGCGTCCAGGAGGCATACTAATCAGTTGTCTGAGCCATCTCAACTTGCTCCTCTTGATGTGGAGGGGCAGCAGATCTACTCTGAGCCCCTCCCAGACAACCAAACTTCTCACCCTATCTCGAAGGAAGAGCCCAGATACTCTGCAGAGAAAAGTCATTTTGGCTGCTTGTGTCCGCAATCTCATTCTTTTGGTCACTACCGAAAGCTGCAGACCAAGCTCTGACACCAGTCATATAGGGACTTAACAGCCCGTTTCAAGTGGCCTGGTACCCCTTACTCCTGAAGTACCCCCTCAAGGCCCTCAGAAGGGCCCCCCGAGACACCTTCTCCAAATCCACCAATGTAGATTGGTTGGGTGAACTTCCATGCACTCTCCAGTGCCCCCCTGAGGCTAAAGAGCTGGTCCAGTGTTCCACGGCCAGGACAACAATAGCTCCTCTTGAATCCAAGGTTTGACAATCTGGTGAACTCTTCTCTCCAGATCTCTCAATAGACCTTACCAGGGAGGCTCAGGAGTATGATACCCTTGTAGTTGGAACACACCCTGCGGCCCCCCCTTTTAATTAGGGGGACCACCACCCCGGTCTGCCAGTCCAGAGGAACTGTCGTTGCAGATTCACATCAGCCAGAACAGCCCTACCACATCCAGAGCCTTATGGAAATATGGGCGAATATCATTGCCCCCCGGTGCCCTGCCGCAGAGGAGCTTTTTGACCACCTCAGTTATCTGAGCACTAGAGATTGGAGAGCCCAACCCAAAGTCCCCTGACTCTGTTTTCTGCGTTGGGATTGAGGAGGACTTTGAAGTATTCCACCCACCGATCCACAACGGCCCAAGTAGAGGTCAGCAGCACACCGTCACCACTAAAAACAGTGTTGATGGCACACTGCTTTCCTCTCCTGAAATCATGGATGGTGAACCAGAATCTCCTCAAAGCCACACGGAAGTCTTGCTCCATGGCCTCACCAAACTCCTCCCACACCCAAGTTTTTCCTCTGTGACCACCAGAACCACATTCTGCTTGGACTGCTGGTACCTATCAACTGCCTCTCACAGGCCAGGACCCAATAGGACTCTTTCTTCAGCTTGAATATATCCCTAACCCACCAACAGGCTTGACCACCCTGCAGCCACTGCTCAGGTTAGCCACCTCGACAATAGAGGCACATAACATGGCCCACTCAGACTCAATGTCCCCTGCCTCCCTTGTTCGAAGTTCTATTGGAGGTATGAATTGAAGCTCCTTCGGACAGGAGACTTCACCAGATGTTTCCAGCAGTCTCTCACAAAACGTTTGGAACTGCCAAGTTTGACAGGCATCCTACTCCACCATCAAAGCCAACACGCCACCAGGTAGTGGTCAGTGGACAGCTCCAATCTTAGCACTAAAAGCAACTATTGCCAATGGATTAACGTGTTGATAATGTTTTTGTATAAGTTGTTAGTTTAAGCAGCTTTAACAAAATTTCTACATTAAAGACTTTAGGTTAAAAAATAACAACAAAAAACAATTATTTATCAGTACACCAACACATTTTTACATAATTTAAATTTGTCATAATTCAGTGAATCATAAACTGTTGGAGGTTTGAACTAGGGGTGGGCAATATAAACGATATAAGGTAGAAACAATATAAAATTGGATAATGATACGTTTTTGGCTCTGCCGCGATATCGCAATGTCACTAAGATATGCACCCGCGCCGACATTGGAACAACAGAACGGCAGTGACTGCAAGCATGTAGCGGGAGGACGAGTAGCATTCCACACTTTTTGGACGTCTTTATTCTGTTGCAATATATTTTCCGTATGAGGATTTTTTAAAACATGCCATTTTGACATATATAAACAAAGGAAAAAAAAAAGAACGACAACATGGAATAAGGAAAAAATATATCGCTGTATATACCGTAATCGTACATGCTTCAAATTATATCACAATATAGATTTGAGGCCATATCACCCAGCCCTAGTTTGAACACTTCTACATTTTTTTTTCTTCCACACATCTAACAAATAGACTTCATTGCTATTGTGGTTGAACAGAAACTGTGGTTTGCTGAACTGTTACTGTGCCAGGATCTTTCCTTCACACAGCCTCTCAAACACTTGTAGCTATAGCATCTTCTTTTATTAAAACAAAACTATTCTTATACATCTTTCAAATGGTGTAAAAGGACAAAGAAATGAAACAAGAAAAGTACAAAAAATAAAATAAAATAAAATAAAATAAGAAAAAATAGTTCATATAAGCCATAATTGTCTGATTTTAATAACTTTACATTTTTTTGAACACAAACAGTTTATGATGCTTTAGAGGGGTGGTTCTTACTCTGGGGGCCGGGACCCCCAAAGGTGTCCCCTCAAGATTTCAAGGAGTCCCCATTATTTTGTAGGTACGGAGGTTGTGAGATTACCCAGATTAAAATGTTAAAAGTTAAATGTATAAAATCCCACTACACCCAATCATATACTCAAAACTCTGTATAAGAGTTATAAATCTGTATGCATGCATACATTTAGTAATTAATCACTTTTAATGTGTGTATTAGGGCAGGAGTTGGGATTGGGTGGCTTGGCTTGTCTGGACACGGGCAAAGAGGTCCTCAAGAAAAAAGGTTGGGAACCACTACTTTACAAACTTGTCATGTTGGGTTGTAGTTTTTTGACCCACAACATGCAGAATCACACGAGAGGCAGAAGGTAAGTAAAAAAATTATTTATTTTTTGTTCGGTGGAGGTGTAGATGAAGGTCGGGGTTCAGGTGGTTCCGATGGAGTTGGTTTCCTGGTTGTTGGGGGAGCTTGAGAGGAGGGTAAGTCAAGACTGGCTGAGCTGGTCGGGTGAGAGGCAGAGGCAATGGCTGGGAGCTGAGCACCGGAGTCCAAGGTGTCCAGGTTGGCAGGTGAGGGTTGGAGAGCAGGCGGTCAGGGGCGAGCAACGGGGCTGGCAGGCAGGATTGATCCGATGAGTCTATTTCTTTGATGATGGAAGCAGACTGGTGGACGAGAGGTACCCAATACTGAGTATCATCCGGCACTGATGAGTTGTCCCGGCAATCCTTAAATGCCCGGACCACTGATGAGCAGATCTACTGCAGCTGCTCTCTGGACACACCCGCCTGCGCACAGAAGGACTCAGCACAAAACAGAAGTCAACTCAGCACAGACCATGAGAAAACTGGGGATGTTTTAGTTGAGTTTAAATGTTATTGTTGATATCACTAAAAATCACTGTAAAAATAAGTTTGGAGGAATACAGAAAGGCATTCGGCTGGGTCAGTATTAACAAATGAAAAATAAAACAAACAAACAAAGCAATAATCAGTCAATAACAAGATTTAACTTCAAATTATAGAACTAAAAGCCAGAAGTTCATTTGTTTTTGAGCATAATAGGTTTTACTAAACTGATTAGCCAAACACTGTTAATTTTTAACTGATGATCTGATCTCAAGTGTTGTTTGAACATATTGAGAAAATCCGTCATTAAGATCAGGTGACTTTGTGTTCACAGTTGGACATTTATTACCCACAGAATGTTTGTCTACACAGTTGAAACTGCAGTCATTTGAGAACATGCCACGAAGATCCATCAAGATCCTTGAAGAAAGATGAAAGAGAGCACAAGAAATTTGTTTTTAATTCCCTGCATATGAGTTGCAGGTTTTGACCTGCTGCTAAGACTGTCTTCCTGACACTCTCAAGGGTTAACCTCCACTTCCCCCTGATCTCATCTCCTCTGAAGCATTCACAACCTCCTGCACTTTTTGCATGTTTATTAGATTACATTGGCTTTTCCTCTCAGCCACTCACTTCCTGCCCTTGGGGGGAACTTGAGATAAGAACAAACTCCCTCAAATGAACCTTTGTAGATAGAAACTGAACAAATTTCCCTTCTGAGATCCGTCGGAAAAACAAAATCCACAAACAACAAAAGATGGAGCTTCAAATAATAAACAATCTTGGTGGCAGGAGGACTTGGCTGCTTAAGGCGACATTTGCAGGAGCTTTGTCACTGAACAGTGAGAGGAAGGGGAGATAAACCAAACAGTTTTCTGTCATCTCCAAGAACTCCATAAAACAAACCATCCCTTCCCGTCTGTGAAAAGATCCGGGGAGATGTCCTGAGGAAACACCATTTCCGTTTTGCTGGGAACAGCCCGAGAGCGTTTTATCAGCAACAAACTAAAGTTTGAGTTTATAATATGAGGAAAGCACAATGCTTAAAATAAGTCTTATTGTGTGTGATTTATAAAAGAACTTTAATGTAGAAATGTAAGTTTAAATAAATGTTTTAAATGCCTTTTCAAAGCAATGTGTTAAATATGTTTTTGTAATTACTCTCATCACCTCCACCTTTCATGCCAGGGTTTTAACCCTCTCAGGCTCAAAATAAGTTTTGATAAAAGGACGAACAACTAAGTCCTTCAGGGGTACTTCTGAGTTAAAAAATGCTCATGAAATACGTATGTGGAGTAACCAGGTAGGTAGGTTTTAACTGTTGCAAATCTGCAACGCCTGCCTCCAGAGGGTTAAACAGAGGCTCACTGGGAAAACGTATAAAACGTGTTATTTTTTCTTTAATATGATCACACACTCTGACGTTCACATGCAGTTTGAATGTGAAAATAGTCTTCTACCCCTATTTCCAGCATTAGCTGCTGATGGAAAACAGACAGGGAAATGCTTGGGTCAGAAAAAGCTACACATCTCTCTTCACACTATAAATTTATGGACTCATCCACCTTGGCTGGAGACCACATGAAGGCTGTTTTTGATTTAGCATCCAGGAGAGAGCAAAGCACGTCTCGACTAGAAGAACCTAACGTTAGCATTAGTAACTTTGCAACATGGGAAAATATATTTATTTGATTGATATTTTGCTAACAAATATTATTAACTACCATAAATTCTAGCTCACAATCTGAAAATCTCCATGAGTTGAGCTCTTTAGCTAATGGAGCTTCCCCTCCCACACAAACCACTTACCCCTCCCCTTGTAGTTCATTACCTCACCTGTAGGGGGCACCTGAAACATCCTGCTGTGGGACTGAGTGTCACTGTGTTTGATGCCTGAAATATTTTTTGTTTCTCGGTTTCTGGGTGAATATCCACACATTTGCGTAAAAGAAAGAGCTCATTTGTGTCTGTGTGGGTCTGTAGGGGGGTGATGTGCTGCCTGCCTGTGCATGTGGACACAACCAACTCCATCTGTGTGCAGCTGCTTGTGCTTTGTGCATGTGCACGCGTGTGTGTAGGGGGTGCAGGCATTAAGGCCTATCTATTTACAGAACGGCAATGTTTGGCCAATACTTCCTGACTTCCTTGCTCTTGGCAAACAGACAGACAGCTACAGTTTGTATATTGTTTTAGTACCGGGGGAGATTGTTGGTACTTGAAAGAGATTTGGGCTTGCTTGTGTTTGATTTTTGTGGTGTGTCTGTTTGATATTGATCATAAATGATAACACAACTGAAGGAAGGAAAACGCATCTCCTGTCCAAGCTGCGCTTTGATGTTGAGGCTGAAAAGAACAATGTAATGGTACAGGAGCCCGTCTGATTCTCCCTCCCTGATTTCTCGTGTCAAACTAAAGACAGTCAGGTATTTAATCTTTCATCTTCTATCAAACGATTCAGATAAATATTTAGGTAACATTTATATAAACCATAAAGAGGAATCTCATGTTGCACAGAAACAACTTGTGGTTTACTCTGAAGCTCACATGGAGGATTGTTTACTCTTCCTGTTGCAATGTGGGATACAAGCGATGAAGATGTGCTTCAATTACTGTCACCATACTGACCTCTGCTGGTCCTTCTTTAGACTGCTTGTCAAATTGAAGGTGTGTGTGTGTGTGTGTGTGTGTGTGTGTGTGTGTGTGTGTGTGTGTGTGTGTGTGTGTGCGTGTGCGTGTGCGTGTGTGTGTGTGTGTGTGTGTGTGTGTGTTAGAATTTAAAATAAAGACTAGAAAGACCAAACCAGATGTTGCAATAACTGGTTTGGTTCATTATCTGGTTATGTTAGAAAATTGTTATTATAAAGACACAAGATGTTGCTGGGGGACCCGAAGGTGTGAAACCACAGGTTGTGGGTTCAATTTCAGCTCCTGCCAGAGAACTCAGCTGTTGTGTCCTTGAACAAGATATTTAACACACCTGGTGGTGGTCAGAGTGACCGGTGGCACCAGTGCACGGCAGGCCCCACCTCTGTCAGTGCGCCCCAGGGTAGCTGTGACTGCAGTTTAGCTCATCATCACCAGTGTGTGTGTGTGTGTGTGTGTGTGTGTGTGTGTGTGTGTGTGTGTGTGTGTGTTGTGAATGACTGTGTTGTGAAGTGCCTTGGGGGGTTCCAGGACTCTATGGCACTTGATCAAAAACAGGCCATTTACCATTTCGAAGCAGCTTCTGTGCGGAAAGGTGGATTTGTCACACGAGGCGATTCTTTAGAAGGTGCCTTCCAAATGAAGACAGCCTGTGATGTGGATGAAATCTTATGGCCTGATCCAACCAGAGAGAGAGAGAGAGATGATGAGTTACAGTACTGCTGCTTCAGAGTCAAAGTGTACTGGAATAAATAGTTGAAATATTCAGTCTGCAGCATCAGTGTTGTGCAGTTCTTGGTAAGTTTATAGTAGTTCTATTTGTGTACGTTCTCCCTATATCTCTGATGAATGTTGTGAGTTTGTCACTATTTTATTTATTTCTCTAAAGTTTCCCCAAGACAACGTCTGGCCAAAAATCTAGCACATACTTTTTCCTAAAATTAGTTATTTTTATAAAACGAAGAGTCGGAGTACCCTGCCCGGAGGGTTACCGGGGTCCCACCCTGGAGCCAGGCCTGGGGTTGGGGCCCGTGAGCGAGCGCCTGGTGGCCGGGCTTTCGCCCATGGGGCCCGGCCGGGCCCAGCCCGAACCGGATTCATGGGCTCGTCCAACTGTGGACCCACCACCCGCAGGAGGAACATGAAGGGTCCGGTGCAATGCGAATCGGGTGGCAGACCAAGGCGGGAGCCTTGGCGGTCCAATCCCCGGACAAGAAAACTAGTTTTTGGGACATGGAACGTCACCTCGCTGGCGGGGAAGGAGCCGGAGCTTGTGGCAGAGGTTGAGCGGTACCGGCTAGATATAGTCAGACTCACCTCGACACATTGCATTGGCTCTGGAACCCGAGACCTGGAGAGGGGTTGGACACTCTACTTTGCTGGAGTTGCTCCGGGTGAGAGGCAGAGGGCTGGGGTTGGCTTTTTGTTAGCCCCGAGACTCTCTGCCTGTGTGTTGGGGTTTACCCCGGGGGACAAGAGGGTAGCTTCCTTGCGCCTTCGGGTCAGGGAACGGGTCCTGACTGTTGTTTGTGCTTATGGGCCAAATATCAGTTCAGAGTACCCACCCTTTTTGGAGTCCCTGGGACGAGTGCTAGATAGTGCTCCATCAGGGGACTCCATTGTCCTGCTGGGGGACTTCAATGCTCACGTGGGCAATGACAGCTTGACCTTGAGGGGTGTGATTGGGAGGAACGGCCCACCTAATCTGAACTCGAGCGGTGTTTTGTTATTGGACTTCTGTGCAAGCTGCAGTTTGGCCATAACGAACACCATGTTCGAACATAAGGATGCCCACCGGTACACTTGGTACCAGGGCAGCCTAGGTCACAGGTCGATGATAGATTTTGTAGTCGTATCATCTGACCTGCGGCCGTATGTTTTGGACACCCGAGTGAAGAGAGGGGCGGAGCTGTCAACTGATCACCACCTGGTGGTGAGTTGGATCAGATGGCAAGGGAACATGCCGCGTAGACCTGGCAGACCCAAATGCATAGTGAGGGTCTGCTGGGAACGCCTGGCAGAAGAACCTGTCAAGACGGTCTTCAACTCCCACCTCCGGCAGAGCTTTGACCACGTCCCGAGAGCAGTGGGGGACATTGAGTCCGAGTGGGCCTTGTTCCACTCTGCGATTGTCGAGGCGGCTGTTGCTAGCTGTGGTCGTAAGGTGGCCGGTGCCAGTCGTGGTGGCAACCCCCGTACCCGCTGGTGGACACCAGAGGTTCGGGGAGCCGTCAGGCTGAAGAAGGAGGCCTACAGGGCGTGGCTGGTCTGTGGGTCTCCGGAGGCAGCAGACAGGTACCGGATAGCCAAGCGGGGTGCAGCAGTGGCAGTTGCCGAGGCAAAATCTCGGGCGTGGGAGGAGTTTGGTGAGGCCATGGAGAAAGACTATCGATCGGCTCCAAAGAGGTTCTGGCAAACTGTCCGGCGCCTCAGGAGAGGAAGGCAGCAACTCGCTCACACTGTTTACAGTGGGGATGGGGAGCTGCTGACGTCAACTGAGGCTATAGTCGGACGGTGGAAGGAATACTTTGAGGAGCTCCTCAATCCCACCAATGCGCATTCCGAGGAGGAACCAGAGCTGGGAGGCCTGGGGATGGACTGTCCGATCTCGGGGGCAGAAGTTGCTGAGGTAGTCAAACAACTACACAGCGGCGGAGCCCCGGGGGCGGATGAGGTTCGTCCTGGGTATCTCAAGGCTATGGATGTTGTAGGGCTGTCATGGTTGACACGTCTCTACAACATTGCGTGGTCATCGGGGGCAGTTCCTAGGGAGTGGCAGACCGGGGTGGTGGTCCCCATCTTTAAGAAGGGTGACCTGAGGGTGTGTTCCAACTATAGGGGGATCACACTCCTCAGCCTCCCTGGAAAGGTCTACGCCAAGGTACTGGAGAGGAGGGTCCGATCGATAGTTGAATCTCAGATAGAGGAGGAGCAATGTGGTTTTCGTCCTGGCCGTGGAACTGTGGACCAGCTCTATACCCTTGCAAGGGTGATGGAGGGGGCATGGGAGTTTGCCCAACCAATCCACATGTGCTTTGTGGATTTGGAGAAGGCTTATGACCGTGTCCCCAGGGGCACCCTGTGGGGGACGCTCCAGGAGTATGGGGTGGGTGGCTTTCTGTTAAGGGCCATTCAGTCCCTTTACCAGAGGAGCGTGAGTTTGGTCCGCATAGCCGGTAGTAAGTCGGACCTGTTCCCAGTGAGGGTTGGACTCCGCCAGGGCTGCCCTTTGTCACCGGTTCTGTTCATCACTTTTATGGACAGAATTTCTAGACGCAGCCGTGGTGTGGAGTGTGTCGAGTTTGGTGGCAGGAGAATCTCGTCTCTGCTTTTTGTGGATGATGTGGTCCTCCTAGCTTCATCCAGCTCTGACCTTCAGCTCTTGCTGGGTAGGTTCGCGGCCGAATGTGAAGCGGCTGGGATGAGGATCAGCACCTCCAAATCTGAGACCATGGTTCTCGACCGGAAAAGGGTGGCTTGCCACCTCCGGGTCGGGGGAGAGGTCCTACCTCAAGTGGAGGAGTTTAAGTATCTCGGGGTCTTGTTCACGAGTGAGGGTAGGAGGGATCGGGAGATCGACAGGCGGATTGGTTCGGCGTCTGCAGTGATGCGGACGCTGAGCCGATCTGTCGTGGGGAAGAGGGAGCTGAGCCAGAAAGCCAGGCTCTCAATTTACCGGTCGATCTACGTCCCAATCCTCACCTATGGTCATGAGCTTTGGGTAATGACCGAAAGAACGAGATCGCGGATACAAGCGGCCGAAATGAGTTTCCTCCGTAGGGTGGCCGGGCTCAGCCTTAGAGATAGGGTGAGGAGCTCGGACATTCGGGAGGGACTCGGAGTAGAACCGCTGCTCCTCCGGATCGAAAGGAGCCAGTTGAGGTGGTTTGGGCATCTGGTCAGGATGCCTCCTGGACGCCTCCCCGGGGAGGTGTTTCGGGCATGTCCTGCCGGCAGAAGGCCCCCGGGTCGACCCAGGACAGGTTGGAGAGGTTACATCTCCAATATGGTCCGGGAACGCCTTGGGGTCCTGCCGGAGGAGCTGGTGGACAAGGCCGGGGAGAGGACGGCCTGGAGCTCCCTAATTGGGATGCTGCCCCCGCGACCCGGACCCGGATAAGCGGAGGAAGACGAAGACGAAGTTATTTTTACAAATGTGTTTTTTTATTTATGACACCAGTGTGAAACCGGTGCAATAGTGTTTGATATTTAGACAACATGAACCCGGTTTTCAACATTGCGTGTAAACAATTGAAAACACGGAAATGAAAAAAAAGTGAAAGAAGATAAGGTTTGTTAGATATTTTATTCAGATCACAGTATGTTTATTATTGGAATTAGAAATGCAACATTTTTACAATGACTCATTTATAGAAGTCACTTTTCAAAACATATCTAAAAGCCTTGACCTAGGGTTTTATTCAGAGAAGAGAGGTTGGGTGACTTTCGGACCCAAGATATTTTTATTAAACAACCATACCAGAAACTAAATTTTCAGGAATGTGATGATGTAAAAGTTTTTTTATTACTAGAAAACTTTTTTCGGATTGTGACAAAAAGTGAAATAAGTGTTTTACATGCTTTAAAGGTCAACTTAACTCATATTTTATTACATTTGCAGAGGTCTCTGGAATGAATGCATTGTAAGTTGCAGTGGCGGCTGGCCAGTAGAGGGCGATAGGGCGCCGCCTTTGCAGTTTCCCCTGTGTTTTTAATTTTTATTTTAAAAAATAAATAAATAAAATTAACAGTAATCACATATTCTAAGTTAATTGTGTGTTTTGTAACAAAAATAAATCATATATATATATATATTGGTCTCTGCCGGTCTCTGCCGATCTCTGCCGAGCGGTGGAGGCTGTGTGCTGTTTTTCAATCGCCCAAACAGGACGGGACCAGTTGTCCAATTGCTGACAAGAAAATCAAAGGGTAGGAATGGGAATGTATCCAATCAGTGTCGCCGTTGTTTCAGAACGTTTCAGAAGCATGATGGGAGATAGAGCTATCGCCAAGGCTTTCGTTGGTGTTTGGTAGAACTCGGAGAGTCTCGACTCCAGCACGTTTTTGGTCGTGACTCGTAACGGTCATGACGCAGACATGGACGCCAGTGCACCTACAACATGGATACCGGATCTCAGCAGCCACTGAATTCAGTTCGGTCTCTTCTCCAGTATCCGTTCGAGAGGAGAACTATGGTGGAAAAACGTAATGTCAAAGAGCTTGGACCAGATCAGTCCGACGTAAAGATAAGCCAGCAGGACAAGGAGAAGGGTAAACTGTACACACGACACTTCTCCCAAAATTGGTACACCAGGAAGCAGTGGCTAGCTGGATGCAATCACGCTAATGCGTTATTTTGCTTTCTGTGTTTGTTATTCAAAACGGCTGGGATCCACAGAAGGTGGATGTGGAACTTGTGTCTCATTGGGGACCCCATTCATTCTCTGACTGAGGAATGCAGCAGCCAACAAAGAAACGGAGGACGTTTGGACAGGGAGAACAGCAGCTGGGTGCAGAGGTAAGCTGTACATTACATTTCTGTAAACAAGACAATCAGAATCAGAAATCCTTGGTTGTCCCACAAACTGGGACATTTGTTTAATAACATGTACATTGTTTAATGTGCAATAACTGTAAAAACTCATTTCAACACACATACCTATTATACATATTTAATCATGTAAATGTGTATTTCAAGTAAATTTGTACATACATCAATCTGATTCCATTTTACTTGTTATACTTCTGCTGCAGCAAACAAATTTCCCAGCTTGGGAAGTGGGAAATATGACATTTGTAAGAGGATACTGATGACATTATTTCCTATGAAAGTGTTTCCACTTTCCATAAGTCCTAACAGTGTAAATTTCTGGCGTTTTGTCTAAGTAGTGTTTACTACCATTACTGTAACAGTGACCTGCTCATAATTTTTCATGTTCACTCAAATGTTGAAATTAAACAAAATGTTTTTGTCACTTGCCTCTTGCATTGCCTATTTACCATTTATGGTCATGTTATTTTATGTGCAATTTAATGCAGTATTTTTCAACCTTGGTCCGCAAGGCAGCTTGCCAATAGTCAGACACACCTGGATTAATCAGTTTGTCCAATGATGTAAGACAGGAAATAAAAGAGCTGTGCTTAATTCAGGAAATAGTGAAGTTGTGCACAAAGCTCAGAAAGCACAAGTTTGTTTAAAAATAAAAAATAGCACAGCCCCACCAAAAATATTTTTCACCAGCCGCCACTGGTAAGTTGTACTGTGGGGGAAAAAGCTCCGGCGCACCTGTTGAGGAGTAGAAAAGAATCTCACCTCTGACTGGCTAACAGCAGAGTGACACTACCACTGACTCAGTTTGCTTTGCAACAATGACGATTTATTTCCATAAATAACACAAACTTGGAGGAGTTCTGCCATGTTAGTTGCTAATGCTAACAGTTAGCTTCTGCTAGTTGGGACGTTTTCTGCTGTTTCCTGGATGCTAAACCAACAACGGCCTTCCCCATCGTGAGTCAAGATGAGTGAGTCCATGAATGTTAAGTGACAGTGTGACATAGATCTGTGACATTAAGTTTCACCATCTAGAAGCTAATGCAGGAGATAGGTGTTATTTTCATGTTTAGCCTGCATGACAAACTCAGGGTGACTGATCATTTCCAAAAATAATAAGTAAAAAATGGTTTGTAAGTGAACCTGCTCTTTAATCAGAATTTTAATAATGTGCACACACCTAAATGGCAAATGCTGGTGAGACATATCCATTTAGGGATTTTGATTTTAAACTAAATGAACAAAAATTGAGCATTGAGCCCACTTAAGACAATTATTACATCATCTTGTCATGTCGGAGTTTAGTTTTCTAACCCACATGCAGAATCAGAGCCGGAGACGAAGGGAAGAAAAAAAAAATATTTTTATTAAACAATGGTGAGAACGGAGAGTCACTCTCGAGGAAGCTCTGACGTTAAAGGGCAGAATCTGACGGGAGAAAAAGATCAGCGAGATGAGGAGCTGGTAATGGGAGAGGAATTGATGCAAATTGAAACAGTCCAACTTTAGAGAGGAGATCCGTAGATGCTGAGGAGGGAGTGGGTCAGGCCTGAGGTGGAGAGGAGCGGAAGCAGGGTCCAGATCTTGAAGGCGAGTAATGGAGATAATATTTGCCAAGACGTTGAGCGAGGCAGGCGGGGGGTGAGAGCGAGTGGGAGAGCCGCCCGGCAGAGCAGAACGAGACGAGGTAGGCAAAAATCCTTAGGTTATGGCTGGAGAGGTGGTGAGAGTGAATATCTGCTGAGGAAAGTTAGCGATCACTAGAAGTACGAAAAAATCACAAAGAGAGCTTGAGATTTGGTCGTGTACCCAAACGAGTTAATCATCCGACGTCGTGCAGGTCTCAGACTGCTTCTTTTATACCAGCCGGTGATTGCAGCTGAATGGCTGCAGCCGGGCAGCTTTCCGACACCGCCCACCTGCAGGAAAGCGGTTAGTTTGGAGAATAACCTACCTCAGGCCGTGACACATCTACAGGTAAATATGATGTCGTCTTCAGAAAAGAAAATCTGTCCACAAAAGCTCACTAAGGATCTATTTATTAACTCATCGGGTGACCCACAACCATAAGTGTGTTTTTTTACAGAGAAAAGTTTTTATAATGCCCAAAGGACATTGTCCAAAAAGGTTTTATATTCCAAGACTCAGGCGCTGTAATTCTGTCAACACATTCTTCTGTACAATAACTGTGCTCTAGTTTTCAATCCCAACAAAAAAAAATCTGAGGAATTCATTGTGAGGCTGTTTGTGCTCAATCAACCACCACTATTTCCCATTTAGCTGATTTGTTAATTTACTTGTTAATAAAAGGCATTTCAATTTGTGAAATTACTTTAAACAATCCTCAAAGTGTATCCCTTGGTTCTTATAACAGCTTTTTCTAGTTTAAGTGAGAAATATGCAGTGAAGGAAATTTGTGTTATTGCAAATAACACAAATCTGAAAGCTTCATTTCTGAGTGAACAGCAGAGTCCAGACCCAGTGGGATTTCTTAGAATCTCAACGTCAACGTTGCTGCTGCAAGGCCTGTAGGCTGTGATTACACCCAAATGGTAAACATGCACACGCGCACACACACGCACGCACACACACACACACACGCACACACACACACACAGACATAAATGGACACATAAAACACAAATGCATAACTGCGTGGAAGCAATTACTCTTGTGCAAAATCTCAGATTAAACGTTTATTTTTTTCCACACACTCGTAAGACCAACAACAATCATTTGGGTCTGCATGCATTCACACATAAACAAAGAGCACACACTCACACTGAAGCTGCCAGCTCCATCATAAACCTGTCAGCTCGATTAATCAGGTGATTCCCCTGAGGGCCCCTCTGGAGCCTCAGACCCAGCTGGCGGGCCCTGAGTTCTACACAGCACTCCCACAAAGTCTGTCTGCTGCTCCACAGGACCCAGCTAATCTACAGAATTCACTTACTACTTACCTTCATAAAATAAGGACAAGGAATGGATTTATTCACTTGCTTTTCAGAACTGATTTAACCCTCTCAGGCTCAAAATAAGTTCTGATAAAAGGACGAACAACTAAGTCCTTCAGGGGTACTTCTGAGTTAAAAAATGCTCATGAAATACATATGTGGAGTAACCAAGTAGGTAGGTTTTAACGTTGCAAATCTGCAATGCCCGCCTACAGAGGGTTAAAGGGAGGTTTCTTTTTCAATATTTTTATATTTAATTGAGGGTTTGTTTTTCACTGTTTTTATCATTCTAAACTCAAGTGTCATTGCATTCCTGATCTCATACAAATGTTTTCATCTAGCTCTGAGCTGTCATCTGCAAAATAGGTATTTGTTAACATTTTAATCTCTGGAAATATCTATCAAAATGTTGTTGAAAATGAATTAAATGACACCCAGTTTTTGATAAATGTTGGTGGCTTTGTAACATGTAACCATAAAAGTCAGGTCTCCTTATCTCTATGGCTTCCTTTATCCATCTTTTATATTTCTGTTGTTCGGTGGTTATGATCCTTGTGTTGTCCCAGTCCATCATATGGTTTTTTCTTGTACAGTGGTTCTTTATTGTGCTTTCTGCTTCTTGTCTGGCTGCTCTTGTGCGTGTTTGGCTTGTTTCTTTCTCACACTCCTTTCTATGTTCTATTTTTCTTGTGTTGGGTTGGCATCCAGTTTCTCCTATGTATGTTTTATTGCAGAGTTTCCATGAAAAACTCACAAAGAGTGGCTGATAATGGGTTACTCATGGCGAAGCCTTCCAGTTGTTTGTATTTTGTTTCATCATATGTGAAGTAAGTGAAGTTTGCTACCAGTTTCATAGGTTGCGCTATGTCATCTGTTGTGACGTTTGTTTTTGTTTTTTGTAGAGTTTTGTCACTGCTAAATAGAGCTAACAGACAAATGTGACTGTTACTATTTGAAATTTTCCAAACAATCTACACTTGTATACGTCTTTATCAAGTCAGAGAATTCCAGAGCTCTTCACATTACACACCATGAGGAGGCCTACTTATCCTGGAAAAATAGTCTTGTGCTTTATAAAAATAAGCTTCGACAAACTAGAACTGCTTATTTCTCAGCACTAATTGAGGAGAATAAGAATAATCCTAAATTTATTTTCAGTACAGTTGCTAAACTTACACAGAATCATAGCTCTGTACCCTCTATTCCCTTAGCCCTCAGCAATAATGACTTCATGGGATTTTTCACAATTAAAATTAATTCTATTAGAAATAAAATCTTTAGCCTTCTCCCTAATGCGATTTCTTCTTCCTCAGTAAGTGAGGCAGCATCAGAGATAACTGTAGAACCTCATCTGTGTTTGAACCGTTTTGATCCAGTAGAGCTTTCAGAGTTATCAAAAATATTAGCTTCATCTAAACCTTCAACTTGCATTTTAGATCCATTCCCAACCAAATTATTTAAAGATGCATTGCCTTTGGTTACTGCCCCCATTCTAGATATAATCAATCTATCCTTAGTAAATGGATATATACCACAGGATTTTAAGGATGCTGTAATCAAACCTTTACTTAAGAAGCCTTAACTGGATCCAGATGACCCAATGAACTATAGACCAATGTCCAACCTTCCATTTTTATCCAAAGTCCTGGAGAAAATAGTGGGCATCCAAGTATGTGAGCATTTAAACACTAATGCTCTGTTTGAGAAATTTAATTCTGGTTTTAGAGAGTATCACAGCACTGAAACTGCATTAGGGAGAGTTACAAATGATATTCTTGTGGCCTCAAATAAGAATCTTGTGTCTGTTCTAGTTTTGTTAGATCTCAGTGCTGCCTTTGACACAGTAGATCACAATGTTCTTTTAGAAAGACTTGAACATGTTGTAGGGATCAAAGGAACAGCGCTAGGCTGGTTTAAATCCTACCTGTCTTATAGATTTAATTTTGTAAATGTACATGACACATCTTCTTCATACTCCAGGGTTACTTGTGGAGTACCACAGGGTTCACTGCTTGGACCTATTATTTTTACTATATATATGCTCCCAATTGGTAAAATCATTTGACAGCATGGGATAAACTTTCACTCTTATGCTGACGATACTCAGTTATATTTATCCATTAACCCTGATGAACCTAATTGGTTAGGTAGATTGCAGGCTTGTCTTGAGGACATAAAAAATTGGATGACTCTAAACTTTTTGCTTTTAAATCAAGACAAGATGGAAGTTCTCATCTTTGGACCAGAAATCCAGAAAAGGAAATTGCTTAGTCAATCACCTGACCTGTGTCAGGTTCGATGGGCTGAGCTGGAGTGGTTATGAGACCCAGGCGCGGAGAGAATGGTGGATGGAGACTGATATGTGGCAGCGTGGGAAGTTCTCTTCCCGTATGGTTCGTAGAGTTAGGTCTTAGAATGGGTTGGCGTCTATCGTTAGATGATGACTGAGTGCCGGCTCCGCTGTGACAGGTCCTTAAATAGGCTCAGTGGGATGATGTCACCGGGAAGCGTCGGTGACAGGCATGCTGGGAACTGGAGTGCAGCGCCAGCCCGGCCCGCAGAGGAGGTTAAGAGGAGGAGTTCATGACAGGACCCCCCCGCGAGGGACGGCTCCAGAAGGCCCAGGGCGACGAGACCAGAAATCAGCCAACAGGGAAGGATCCAGAAACGAGCGGGCAGGCTCCCAGCTACGCTCCTCCGGACCGTAACCCTGCCAGTCCACCAAATACTGCCATCCACGGCCCCGGCGGCGGGCGTCCAGAATCTTGCGGACGGTGTAGACGGGGTCCCTATCGACATTCCGGGGCGTCGGCACCCTGGCCGGAGGCGGATGGAGAGGAGAAGACACCACCAGCTTGAGCTGTGAGACGTGGAATACCGGGTGCACCTTAAGAGTGGAAGGGAGGCGCAGCCGGTAAGCGACCGGACCGAGGACATCTCGGACTGGGAAGGGCCCCAAAAAGCGAGGCGACAGCTTCCTGGAACCAGCCGGAAACCGGAGGTTTGCGGTAGAGAGCCAAACCCGGTCACCAGGCTGGAACACAGGGCCGGACCGGTGGCGGCGGCGGTGTTGTCGGGAGTACTCCGTATTAGCCCGGGTGATGGCGGCGCGAGCCCTGATCCAAGCGAGACGGCAGCGGCGGACCATATCCTGAGCCGCCGGAACCTCCACCTCCGGCACCTGATGGTCGAAAAGAGGGGGCTGGTATCCGTAGCAGGTCTCGAAGGGCGATAGACCCGTGGCGGAGGACGTCTGGAGGTTGTGAGAGAGCTCCGCCCACAGGAGGTAACGAGGCCAGGTGGACGGTTGAGACGAGGCGAAGCAGCGTAAATAACGCCCAAGCTGCTGGTTTGCTCTCTCCGTCTGACCATTAGTCTGGGGATGATAGCCTGACGACAGACTGGCGGAAGCGCCCACCAACCGACAGAAAGCCTTCCAGAAACGTGAGATGAACTGAGGCCCTCTGTCAGACACCACGTCCTGGGGGAATCCGTGGAGCCTCACCACATGATCGAGGAGGAGCTCCGCCGTTTTCTTAGCCATGGGGAGCCCTGCCATAGCCACTAAGTGCACAGCCTTCGAAAAGCGGTCGGTGATGGTGAGGATGGTGTCCAGGTGGTCGGCAGCGGGAAGCCCCGTGACAAAGTCCACACCTATGTGCGACCACGGCCTTTTAGGCACAGGGAGCGGTTGCAATTCCCCGGCTCCAGGTTGGGTGGTGGACTTAGACCGGGCGCAAGTGTCACATGCAGCGGTGTATTCACGCACGTCCTTTCTCATAGAGGGCCACCACAGGGCCCGGTGTAGGAACTGGAAGGTACGAGCCTGGCCTTGGTGTCCCGCGAGCCGTGAACTATGCCCCCACCTCAAGGCCTCCTGTCGACACACGGCCGGAACGTAAAGGCGGTTAGGAGGCGTCTCTGGGGGCGCCGGGTCCGCCGGGAGAGCCGCCCGGATGGAGGCTTCCAGGGGCCATTGCAGGGCGGCCAAGAACCGTTCGGTCGGGAGGATGGACCTCGGTTCATGAGGCCTTGGATCCTGGGTATGTTGACGGGACAGGGCGTCCGCCTTGAGGTTCTTTGAGCCGGGGCGGTAGGCGATGTGAAAGTTATAAGGTTCGGAAAAGAGGGCCCACCGGGCCTGACGAGGGTTGAGTTGGCGAGCGGTCTGAATATGGATGAGGTTCTGATGATCAGTCCATATTAGAAAAGGAGTGGGGGTACCCAGGAGCCACTGTCGCCACTCCTCCAGGGCCCACTTTATCGCCAACAATTCCCGGTCCCCGACCCCATAGTTCTGCTGGGTAGGAGAGAACTTCCGGGAAAAGAATGCGCAGGGATGGAGTTTGGAGTCCTGGCCACGTTGTGACAGTACGGCTCCCACTCCCGTCTCAGAGGCGTCCACCTCCACAACGAAAGGCCGTGTTAGGTCCGGGTGGAGGAGGATGGGCTCGCTTACAAAGCGGCGGACCAGCTCATGGAAGGCAGCAACGGCCTCCGGGGAGAGGCGGAAAGGGCGAGGCTGATTGGTTGTTTTCGTCAGGGAAGTTAATGGTGACGCCAGGGCGCTGAAGTTGCGGATAAACCGGCGGTAGAAGTTGCAGAACCCCAGGAAGCTCTGCAACTGCATCAGGGTCTTGGGTAGTGGCCACTGCGCGACCGCCTGAACCTTCTGTGGGTCCATGCGCAGGCCCTGGGAGGAGATGATGAATCCCAGAAACGAGGTGGACTCCTGGTGAAAAGCACACTTCTCCAGTTTACAGAATAAGTCGTGCTCCAGGAGGCGTGACAGAACGGCTCGAACATGCTGGGTGTGTTCCTCGGCCGTGCGGGAGTAGATGAGGATGTCGTCCAAATAAACAAAAACCCAACGACCCAGCATGTCACGGAGGACATCAGTGATGAAACGCTGGAAAACGGCAGGGCTGTTGCAGAGGCCGAAGGGCATGACCAGGTACTCATAATGTCCAGTGGGTGTAATGAAAGCGGTTTTCCACTCCTCTCCTTCCTTTATGCGGATGAGGTTGTATGCACTGCGGAGGTCCAGCTTGGTAAACAGTGTGGCTTGGGCAGTGGCGTCCAGAGCCGTGCTCATTAAGGGAAGAGGATGGCGGTCCCTGATGGTGATTTTATTCAACCCACGATAGTCTATACAGGGCCGGAGGTCACCTTCCTTCTTCTTCACAAAGAAGAACCCTGCCACCCCAGGAGACGTGGAATGTTGGATAAACCCCTTCTGGAGAGCCTCACTGATGTAAGCGTCCATCGCCTGGGTCTCTGCTGGGGAGAGCGAGAACAGCCGACCCCGAGGCGGGGTGGTTCCGGGCTGAAGCCTGATCTCCAGATCGTAGGGGCGATGAGGAGGCAGCTTGGTGGTAGGCTCCTTTGCAAAGACCCGAGCCAGATCGTGGTATTGGGGTGGAAGGAGTGTTAAATCCACGTCCTTGGGTGGTGTCTCCCTAGGCTGTGATCCTGGAAGGAGTGTTAAATCCACATCCTTGGGTGGTGTCTCCCTATGCTGTGATCCTGGAGATGGATGATGAAGGCGACAGTTAACACCCCATGCCATGACTTTACTGGTGGACCAGGAGATGTGAGGGTCGTGGAGGCGGAACCAGGAATGACCCAGAATGAGAGGAGTCGTAGGGGCGTGAATGACCAAGAAATGAAGGGTCTCTACGTGTTCTCCGATGGTCATCCGGAGGTTCTGGGTTCGGTGCGTGATCGGATATGGCATGAGAGGGCGCCCGTCCACTGAGGTGACGGGAACGGGATGATCGAGGAGGGTGAGTGGAATCTTGAGCCGGTTGACCAACCCCTGGTCGATAAAGCTTTCTGCAGCTCCGGTGTCGAGGAGGGCCACCAGGGGGACCGGTCCTGGGCTCAGCTGGAAGGAGACCGAGAGGGTGGTGTGATGAGGAGCTGCATGAGTGGAAACTCCGAGTGAGGCAGCTCCTACACCGACCCGGAGGGACCGTTTCCCGGGCGTATGGGGCATGTTGCACGGGGATGACCCAGAGCCCCACAATAGGCGCATCGTCCCTCCTGAAAACGGCGCGCCCGTTCCTCGGGGGGCAAATGACCCAGTTGCATGGGTTCCTCCATGGGTTGGTTCTCCTGACGGCGGGGGAAAGTTCGGGATTGTACGGGAACCGCCCTCACTCCTGGTCTGGTGAGGAGGCAGCGGTCCAGCTGGAGAGCCAGGTCCACCGCCTGGTCCAGGGTGGTTGGAGCCTCGTGACCAATCATGCCCTCACGGATGCGGGGTGATCAGTAACAGCACGCAGCTGATTGTTCTCCACACGGAGTTGGGCGTTGTCCGCCTCCTGGCGTTCTACTCGGCTGAGCAGCTGCACTACCTCAGCTCGCAGCTGTGCGATCTCCGCTGGGTCTACTCGTGACTCAGTCATCCTGTCAGGTTCGATGGGCTGAGCTGGAGTGGTTATGAGACCCAGGCGCGGAGAGAATGGTGGATGGAGACTGATATGTGGCAGCGTGGGAAGTTCTCTTCCCGTATGGTTCGTAGAGTTAGTGTCTTAGGTCTTAGAATGGCTTGGCGTCTATCGTTAGATGATGACTGAGTGCCGGCTCCGCTGTGACAGGTCCTTAAATAGGCTCAGCGGGATGACGTCACCGGGAAGCGTCGGTGACAGGCATGCTGGGAACTGGAGTGCAGCGCCAGCCCGGCCCGCAGAGGAGGTTAAGAGGAGGAGTTCATGACAACCTGAATGGCATTACATTAATCTCCGAGAACAAAGTAAGGAACCTTGGTGTTATCTTTGACTAGGACATGTCATTCAAATCCCAGGTTAAACAGGTTTGTAGGATTTCCTTTTTCCACCTTCGGATTATTGCTAAGATTAGAAGCATCCATCAAGACTGGATTACTGTAATTCATTACTCTCAGGAAGTCCACAGAATGTAGTTAAAAGTCTTCAGCTTGTCCAAAATGCTGCAGCTAGAGTTCTGATGAGAATTAAAAAGAGAGATCACATCTGTCCTGTCTTAGCTTCCCTACATTGGCTGCCTATTAAATTCAGAATAGATTTTAAGATTGTCATTCTCACATATAAAGCTCTTAATAATCAAGCTCCATCATACATCAGTGATCTGATTGTTCCATACGTTCCTAACCGAGCACTTCGTTCTCAGACTGCAGGTTTACTGGTGGTTCCCAGAATATCTAAAATTAGGATGGGAGGCAGATCTTTTAGTTATCAGGCTCCTCTCATGTGGAACCAGCTCCCAGCCTTAGTCCGTGAGGCAGAGACCTTGTCTACTTTTAAGACTAGGCTTAAAACATTTTTATTTGACAGGGCCTATGGTTAAAATCTGATGTTAGCCTAGATCTGGACAAGTGGGGGAGTACAGGGAGGTAGAGTGTACAGTCGGTAAAGATGGCTCTCCCTTGCCCTGCCTCCAACATGCCTCCATCTAAAAAGCCGTGGTTATCCAGAGTTATCTCTGTAGTTATGTTGCTATAGGCTTAGACTGCTGGAGGATACGCAATGACCACTTTTCACACTCTACTACTTTCTTCTACATTCTGCTCTTTAACTGTATTATTTTCTGCAATTTCAGCTGTTAACTTTATTGTTTCTCTAAGTGTTTTTCTCCCCAGAAGAAGCAACAATGATGTTCTGCTGAGCTGTGGTGGCCTCATGGAGGGGGCCATCGTCTAGCACACTGCTGCTAACCACTTAAACTTTCTCCCTCTCCTGATAATAACTTTTTGCTTTGGAAATGCTACTGCTAGTTTACCCATTTAATTATAGATTCACTGAGATAAATATGTCACAAACTCCTCCTGCTAACTACACTTCCCAGCATTCCCGCCACCCACGTGGCTTGCCGACGTCATCACGCCGACACTATTTACGGAAGCACCGCCGCTCATTCATCACTCAGTCATCGTTCCTACCAGACATCGAATCGAGTTCTCAGGCTTACCAGCCCCCAACCCAGGAAAGGGATCTTTCCACGCTGTCTACTACTAGTAAGTCAGCTTCCTTATCCATCCGGAACTGCTATTCAGTCTCGGCTTTCTCCAAGCACTGCGTCGCCGTTCCCAGAATAAAGCCGCATGCTCTGTCTAACCCAACGCTAGCCACTCCGCGTCTGGGTCACACAGTTACGCCACAAACAATCTCCGCTACGCTTCAGCTCAGCTACTAAAACCTGACAAAATACAATAAAGTTTATCTCTCGCCTAATAGAATATTTACTAAGAAATCACAATGTAACCATAGACACATTGCTTGGTGTGTGTGTGTGTGTGTGTGTGTGTGTGTGTGTGTGTGTGTGTGTGTGTGTGTGTGTGTGTGTGTGTGTGTGTGTGTGTGTGTGTGTGTGTGTGTGTGTGTGTGTGTGTGTGTGTTCTGTCTTCTCGATCCCCAGTGAGTCGTGGTGGATGGCTGCTTATACTTAGCCAGGATCCTCTGGAGGGTTCTTCCTGCTAAAAGGGAGTTTTCCTCTTCCCTGTCGCTAAATGCTTGCTTAGTATGAGGATTGCTCATCAGTGACTTGATGCAATTTGCTGGGTTCCTTTTATAGGAAACTTTTTTCCTGATTGGCTTAATGAACTGACCTGAATTGGAATATTTATTATGTGAAGTGCCTTGAGACGACTCTTGTCGTGAATTGGCGCTATATAAATAAAATTGGATTGAATTGAATTGAATTAAATTACAGTCAGTCTTTCACCCATTCACGCACTGGTGGTTAGAGGCTCCATTTTAACCACTGCTGCCTAGGGGCACACTGAGAGAAAAGAGGCTGCAACACAACCGGCCCCTCTGACCACCACCAGTAGGCAAGCATGGGAGAAGTGTCTTGCCCAAGGACACAACAAATAGGATGGATGGATGGATGGATGGGGAGACTCAACCAGCAACCCACCAGTTTCAGAATAACCACCCAACTTTTGAGCCTCTGTTGCCCAGTTGAATGAGCCTGGAAAACCTCACTAGGGATGCATCCAGGAGGCATCCTGACCAGATGCCCAAGCCACCTCAACTGCTCTTGATTTGGAGGAGCAGCGGATCTACTCCGAGCTCCTCCCGGATGACCAAGCTTCTCACCCTATCTCTAAGGGAGAGCCCAGACACCCTGCGGCAAAAACTAATTTCAGCCACTTGTATCCAAGATCCACGGTCACTACCCAAAGCTTGTGGCCATAGGTGAGGGTAGGAATGTGGATCAACCTGTAAATCGAGAGCTTTGCCTTTCGGCTCAGCTCTCCCTTCAACCACAACAGAGCGGTACAACGCCTGCAGTACTGTAGATGCAGTACCAATCCACCAATTGATCTCATGCTCCATTTTTCCCTCATTCGTGAACAAGACCCAGAGATACTTAAACTCCTCCACTTGAGGCAGGACCTCGTTCCTGACGGTGAGAAGGCATTCCACCGTTTTTCGATTCAAAACCATGGTCTCTGATTTAGAGGAGCTGATTCTCATCCCAGTTGCTTCACAGCCGGCTGCAAACCGCTCCTGCGAAAGCTGGAGATCACATTCTGACGATGCCAACAGGACGACATCAACTGCAAAAAGCAAAGACTTGATCCTTAAGCCACCAAAATGAATCCCCTCAACAGCCTGGCTGTGCCTATAAATCTGTCCATAAAGGTTATGAACAGAATCAGTGACAAAGTGCCTTGGCGGAGTCCAATTGTCCCTGTGAATGAGCTTGACTTACTGCTTGCAATGCGGACCAAGCTCTAACACCAGTCATACAGAGACCTAACAGCCCATATCAGAGGGCCTGGTACCCCATACTCCCGGAGTACCCCCCACAGGGCCCCCCGAGGGACGACGTTAAACGCCTTCTCCAAATCCACAAAACACATGTAGATTGGTTGGGTGAACTTCCACGCACCCTCCAGGATCCCCCTAAAGCCTGATTCATGCTTCTCCGTCTGTGTTTGTGCCGAGACACGCAACGCCATTATCCGTCCTTGCGGGCCTGCTGGAGAGCTCCGCAAGGACGGACGAAGTCGAGCTCTCTTTTCTAAACATCCGTCCGTCGAGACGGACAATGCAAGCTTGTGATTGGTCAGGATGCTGCTGTCGTCTACACCGCCGCCATTGCGCCCTTAAAAACATAAAGACAGCCGAGGATAACTAGCGGCAGACACGGAGCAGCTTGAAGAATACCTCGCGAGAAAACTCTAAAAACATCAACGTTTCATTCCCCCGTGACTGGAGGAGTGAAAAGATGCGCAGCAAGTGTTTTATTTGTGGACGGAAATGGCAGGAAATGTGGGTTTAGAGGCGGCAAGCGTGTGAAGAGGTGGAGGAGAATGAGAGACAAATTTGTCTGTGTTAAAAGTCTCTTATATACACAAAAAAACACAATATAAACACACTGTCTTGGACCGATACATGACAGGATACCACAGAACAGTGCTACGCCCTCTGTTGTCCTGGTGGGGAATTGCTTTGTAACACTCCCCAGGAGACAGAGAAGTATGAGGGCAAAACATCTCCGTCCGTGCGTGCGTGTCTCTCCCTTTTGGAGCTGACGGAAAAGCATGAATCAGGCTTCAGAGTGCCACAGCCAGCAAGAAAACCAAATTATTACTCTTGAATCCGAGGTTTAACAATGCGGCAGACCCTCCTCTCCAGAACCCCTGAATACACCTTAAGTTAGGCTCAGGGGTATGATCCCCTGCAGTTGGAACACATCCTGCGGTCCTACTTTTCCAATCCAGTGGAACTTCCCCTAATGCCCATGCAATATTGAGTCCTGTCAATGTGCACCAGGGCAGCTATGCCTGCAGCTCATCACCACCAGGGTGTGTGTGTGTGAATGGGTGAATGGCTGTGTTGTAAAGCACCCTGAGGGTTCCAGGACTCCAGAAGGCACTATATAAATTTCAGGCCTTTTACATTACTGAGTAAAAGACTGCAGCTTAATATTGATAGGATGTGATAATATAAATGGAATAATGTGCATATGAGATACGTGAGTGCAAATAGAATAACAACAGAAAGTGTGCAAAGAGCAGCAGTCAAGCTAAACAGTTACTGGTTTTGCTGGGCACAGTGATGATGCTGGGATGAAGGACCCAAGACGACATTCCTTCATGCCCCTAAATTGCTTGAAAAGCACTTTCAGATGACTTGCATCATTATCTGGTACTTTTGTAAATAATATTTTCTAAAATGCCAAAAGAAATGTGAAGCTTTATAATCAATCAGTGTGTTATATTTTTAATGCAGTCATTTTGAAGCAGAACCATCCTGACTAGGGTCATTTTATACTTTGGATCCAAAACTTTGAATAAATTGTTTTGAGACATGATTAATAGGAATGCACAGTTGGAGGACAGCCATCTCCTTCAGTTCTCATTTTCATTTATTTCTCCAGTTTCAATTTTTAACCACACGCTGAGTTCAGTTTGGCTAAATGGCTAATCATAACTCATAAAATGGAAACTCAATGGGAAATATGCTAATTCAGGATGTTGTGAAGTATCTGTAAACTGTCGTTTAGACTAGTTCCTGTTTCTACACCAGACTATACGCTCTGTGACATTCTGCAGTATCATCTTGAGTGATGGGTTTAACTATAGCAGCATACACCAGAGGTTGACCACATATTGTGGATTGTCTGCACCCTTTTGTGAAGAACCAAGTGGCTGCATGCAAACATTAGACCAGCAGGTGGAAGGAGTGCACTGCTCTGACTGCAGCTGACTTCCTGTTTCTGAGTGCTGAGCCTGGCTGCCAACTCAGGCGTTACCTCACCCCAGTTTGATTCCATTACACAGCCGGAGATGAAGAAAGCTGACTCACGAAGCTGCTGCCCAGTTAAAGGAAAAAGAGTCTGACAAAAAGACATATGTCTTCTTTTAACTTTAATCTAAAAGCTATTTACAGTCAGAGAGTCATTCTGCATGTAGCATCCATGAGATAATAATGGGCTGGCTGAAGCATATTAGTGCCATGGTTATTGGTAGTAATCATATTAACAATAACATGACAATAAAATGTTTCACTCCAGGTCATTATTATTCAAACTTGGCTCATGTAGTGTTTCCTCTTAAGTGATAAAGTGAATAATGTCAACTTGATCTATTATTGATTTATTTTATGAGGTTTACCATTGATTTGTATCCTGTTGTTAATTGTGATGCTATTGGCATGTTGGAAATAAATTAAAATGATGATGATGATGATGATGACCTTGCGTAAAAATATCACTAATTTGACCTAATCTTGTTCCTACTGCTCTTTTGTATTTACTGTTTGGAGGATGACAACACCCAAAAAATAAATAAATAAATAAATAAATTATATATATATATATATATATATATATATATATATATATATATATATATATATATATATATCAAAATGTTGTGGACCAAATGAGCAGCATTTTACTCATCATCTCAAAACTTCTTTTGGTTTCTGACAATCAAAACTGAAAAACAGGAATACAAATGAGAGCTGTTTAATAGGGATTTTGGACCAACTGACTGATACATTTTTAAGTGCAAAGTAAGGGAGGAAAAAACAGATGTCAATAATCAGAAAAAAATAATTCCTAATGGATTAAAATGATAATAAACAGAAAGCTTCTATCTGCCGACATTTACTCTCAGGTTTAAGTTCAGGGGTGAAAATAAAGATATGTTAATTATTAGCATTTTAAAAGCAATATATTGTGCAAAACTCACCTTATGCCTCTTTTTGTGCTGCCATGTGGGTCTCTACTGCCTCTTTAAACACTCTAAACATGACAAAAATCCATCCATCCCTTTTCTGTAAGTGTTTGGTTTTTAGGAATTATGTGTCCGGAACAAGCTGTCTCAAAGAGTGCTCGTTTGTGATGTCACAAATGGGGAAATTAGAATAGAACCACTTCTGATGTGCAAGAGAGCACTGCTGCTGGAGGAGCAGCGGCTCTACTCCGAGATCCTCCCTGATATCGGAGCTTCTCAGCTTAAAGCAGCCTGGGTGGGGGATGAGTGGGCGTGGCCAGCTTCAGCTTGTGGTCTTACAGTGACAAGCTCATTCTCATTCTGGAAGGCACTAAAAATATGATGAATAAAAATGCTGAGATTGCTCTATGTGAGAGGGATTATAACTCAAGAAACAAGTCATTTGTTCCCTTTGACTCATGTGAATTAAACAATAATGGTATATTTCAGCTGTAATTAAATGTTCATCTGTGTAAAGTATTTATTATTTATTTAATCATTAACATTAATTACAGATTAATAATGAAAATCTACCTCATTGTATTTTTTTTATAAGTAATTCACTTTATGCAACATTCTCAACAATTAATGAATGTTTTTAAAACAATTAGTTATTTGTTACTCTTTTATCATTTATTTTTTATTTTTGGCCAAACCCCGGTAGTCCTGAATCTACCAAATAAAACCCTTTGACTTTCCAAGTGGAGACTACCTAAATGGTTTTCTGCTGCATGTAAGAATCTGAGTTTTCACTCAAACCTCATCAGGTATAGCAAACTTTCCCACTGGGTTTTACTGTGACTGTGTAAGTACATTTAGATGAGCTGCATACATTATGCATGTCCTTCTGTAGAAGAACTCATTGACTTTGTTATTTTCCCTCAAATAATGTATTTCCTCACCAGCAAATGAAGTCAGAAATTACTTTCCCTAACCATCCATTAACACTGACCTGCACACATTCACAGCATCTCACTGAGCAGCCTTTGAAAAGTGCAGGAAACTGGTCCCTAGAATGAATTGACACCATAGCAATCAGGTTGGAAGAGGCATTAACTAATGTATAGTAAACATTTACTGTTTTATTCATAGTGTGCTAACTATTAAAGCAACTTCATTGATATTAACAGAGGAAAACCAAAACAAACCTGACTAGAACAGTCCTTCTTTGCGTGTCAGAGTGAGGTCACCACATAGTTTCCATCCCTGAGACAGCTGTGGCTCGATATGATTAGAAACAGAAACCCAGAGAGCAGGAGCTAATTCATTTTGACATGTCAGACCCTGCGTTCATCTTCAGTCTTCGTGGCTCTTTGTGGGCCCGGTTCTGAGCAGCTGCTCATGTAGAGGCGAAGTGCCAGATCCAGGATCCACACTGAGACATCTCCCACACAAATCACAGAACCCACTCGACAGCAGCAAACAGAGCCATGAAGATGACTTCAGCTATTCGGTTGAGGTAGCAGTACAAGTAAATGTTTCAGTGAACATATTCTTGTGTGTGTGTGTGTGTGTGTGTGTGTGTGTGTGTGTGTGTGTGTGTGTGTGTGTGTGTGTGTGCATCATATTTTTGATGGCCCTGTTTTCAGAGTGCTTCAATCCCTGAGTGAAATATCATCCATGACTCATTGCTTCCTCTGCCATTTTCTCTCTGAGTAATATTTAAGTGACAGTAGGAAGTTGGTGGGAAGATTGCATCCCAGACTCAATTCTGCGCCACCAGAGCAAAGTCAAATCTTTTCACTATGTTTGACCCTTTTGCTGAAAAAACACATTTTTTGGAATAAGATGAAAAACATCTTTACACTGAAACGTTAGAAGGTCAGGCTTGCATAATGAGACTGACAGCCATTAATACAGTCCTTATTTCAATGTAACATTGCCCACAAGAGGTATAAGTGAATGCATCAGAGCCACGGCTTGAACAGAAAACTGTGAGAATGATTAAAAACCAAGGTCACTCATTTTCCCATTACATTTGCAGAGACCTGTGGTATCAATTAATGCTTTTTGAGTCAATTTCTGTGGGGAAAATTTTCTGGTGCCCCTGTTTCAGGAATTAGAAGTGAGTCATAGCAGAGAGGAGCACACGGCAATTTGGAGTCTTAATTCCTGATATTCAAACATCTTGCTTCTGATTGGGTAACAGCAACACACCTCTGCCACAGACTGTTTTCTTTGCAACATTGATTTGTTGTCTCCAAAAATAAGACAAGCCTGTAGGGACTCTGTGTGGTGGAGCTGCTAATGTTAATGGTCAGCTTCCGCTAGTTGAGATGCGCTCTTGTGGACACTAAATCAACAACAGCGTTTTATGTCACGAGCCAAGATGGATTAGGCCATTTAATGCTAACTGACAAAACAAAGTGCAATTGTTACTTTTCTAATTCAAGTGTTTCCCCATCGGTTTTCTATCAGCAGCTGTAGGAAATAGGGGTAAAATGCAATTTTCACATTCAGCCAGCATGTTAAACTTAGAGTGACGATTATATGACAAAAGAACAAGTAAAAATGGTTACTCAGTGAACTTGGTCTTTAAATAAACAAAATTAGAAAACAATCAGGAAGATCTCTAAATGTAAGAATAGCAGCTTTCATTTATGGTTTATTCCAGCAAATCCTGTCTGATATTTGTCAACTAATATTATATTTAATTATTGATATATGTTATGTTTACATCTGTTTCTTTTGTAAAGTAACACAAATGCTGTGAAGTGTTTCTATGGTCCAGTGTCACTCCCAAGTGGGAATTCAGGCTGAGCCGCTTGAGGTGGCACCCGACTGAGATAAATCCTGCTTTCTGTCTGGTTTTCTATACACTTCTCTGTAGGAGGAGACCCTGAGGCAGACCCAAAACCCACTGGGGAGATTATACATTCGCTCTGGTTTGGGTACATCTTGAAATCCCCAAGCAGGTCTGAATCTGTTTCCTCCACCACCTAATTTTGGACAATTGGGAGAAAATAAATAGCAAATGCAAATATTTGCCTCCTAGCTTGATGAACAAACTCTGTGGGAGGTGTGATTTTCTTGTCTCTATCATCTGCTCCTGGTTTCCCCTGTTTTATAGGTTAAGACTTTTAGTGAATGGACTCTGTATTCTAGTGGCAGACTTGCAATGCCTTTAACTACTGGTTTGTTTTATCAAAACCATCTGCTTATTTAGTCTCCAATAAGTCCTTCATTTAGTTGCTTGACCAAAACTGCACATAATACCTTCTTGTAACAAAACAAACCAAATAATTGATGTATTATGTGTAATTAAGCTGAAAGCTGTTCATTTTTAGGCTGTCACTCTTCCTTCAGTCAACTCTTTTATATGGTATTTTTCAATCAGCACTTCCCCCTCTATCACTTCTCAAGCCTTATTGATTATCTTTGCATCGACAACCAGCATCTGATGGTGTGATACAGGAAGTGTCAGCACGTTCTTGTGACCGCTCCACAAGGAGGCGAGGTGTTGATCTGTCACTTTTCGTCGAGCGCTTGTCATTCTGTGCGAGTGGGGAAGTGCCACACATCCGCTGGTCTGAGCAGCTCTGCAGAGGTTCAAAGGCTTCTGGGGAATAAGTCATCTCAGTCCACCAAATGGATTTCTATTATAGAATCTTCAAGGGCAGCGGAGTAGAGAGTAAAGCTCACTGCTGCATGAATGTTTAATGTCAGCTGATCACAACTGAGTGTAGACAACTTCCAGCCTGCCTGGACTAATGAAAAGTCCTGAAATGTGCAGAGTGTCTTAAAATACAAATCAGACAAAATGTGAATACAAAAAGAGGGACTTTTACATGCTTGGATGAAAAACGAGCAAAGTGTTTTGTGTAGGAACTAAATGTAGCTCTCAATATGATACTGAATGCGGAAGTCCATGCATGTTAATGAAGAAACAGATAGGAAAATAGTTAAATAAAAAAATAAACATTTAACAAGTTAAAGGATTAGCATGTATGCCACTTCATGTTAACATTTTAAATGAAGACAATCTCATTTTGAGGACGGAATTGGGGCTTATGAGTTTGGCCAAATTTAAGAAATGACATTAGACATGATCTCATGGAATAGTGTAATATCATAAGGAATTAGTTTGTGCTCACAGGAAATGTTGTGAAAGATTCCCAGCAACAACCACACCAAAGATTATCTCAATATCTGTATAGAAGACCAGGGGTGTTTCTCAATGTCAAGGAACCTAGCCTTGATGTCTTGGCCCCGCCCCAGTTGCCTCGGAGATACGTCATCAGGAGCCGACAAGGCGTGTTCCAATCGGGTCCAATGTTCATGTTCCACCGAGGCATGTGTTCTCCGTTTGCTAGCCATTTAGCTAGCTGAGCAAGGACACACGGTAGGTGTCGTGTAGCCTAGGCTTGGTCAAAAATTACCCACCCATTATACACCGCAGTATGTTCAAAAAGACGGTGGATCAGAAGTCGGCAGCTACTTCGGGGACAATTTTCAAGTTTAAAAGTAAGTCACCTAATTTAAAATGTATTTTTTAGATCAAAAGAAGTTATCTATTGTTGGTTATTTGCTTATTAGTTGCAGCTTCGGTGGCTAGCAGATAGTAACTCTTTTATGTTTTTGATTTAATAAACATTTACACAACTTAAAAAGTTAAAGGCTCATATATTTATATTGAAACTAATACATATAAAATGTAACGTTATCTCCCGTGTCACGTGATGTTACGTGACCACCGTGGAAGCCACGGTCTCGTGATGCAAGTCTGTTCCATTTAACCGTTTTCTTTGACCAAGGAAGGCCAGTGTCCTTGTAAGCAAGGCGCTTGGCCTCGCAAGACATTGCCTCGCAAGGCAAGGCACCTTGACATCGGAACCTCACCTTGATGTCTTGGCCCTGCCCCGGTTGCCTAGGAGATACGTCATCAGGAGCCGCCAAGACATGTTCCAATGTTCATGTTCTACCGAGGCATGTGTTCTCCGTTTGTTAATCGTTTAGCTAGCTAAGCAATGATACACGGGAGGTGTCTTGTAGCCTAGCCTTGGTCAAAAATTTCCCAGAACACACCATGGTATTTTCAAAAGCATGGGGGAAACTCCAAAGAAAAAGTTTAGAACTGTATAACCAAATATAATCCTAAAATTCCCATACTTAAAGGTACAATACAATACAAGGTACAATGTAAGAATAAAGTAAGAATGACATCCTGTGGTTAAATTAGGCTACTGATTATATATATTTTTTAACAAAATTATTTCACTTATCTCAAGGCGGTTGCCAGTTACAGATTGGCCCTAGAAGATTCTAGATGACAAGCAAAGATGGCTTATACACAGTTGATTATAGTTAATACATACATTGTCATATCTCGTGTTAGCCCACTTGGGCGTTTTATGGTAGGGAGCACATAATACACTTATTGTGGTAAAAAGCCTCAAGCATGAAAGGAATTTGCCGTCTTGCTGTTATAGTTCTGAACGACTCATTAAAGGAAGTAAAACTCATTGGTAGCTCAACAACATAAAACAACATAGTAGATAAAAAAAGAGTTAAATTGATAATAAAAAATGAACAAATAGAAAAGTACTAAAAAATGTAATTAAAAACCATACAGCACAAAAGTTAAAAATACAAAAGCTAGAGTCAACGATGTTGGGGGAAAGGTGAGTTTTCAGGTGAGAAATCAACTCCTCTAGAGAAGGAGCTTGCTTCACTGCAAGTGGGAGCTCATTCCAGAGTGTAGGGGTCATTACTGAGAAGACCCGGTCCCCCCACTCAGCAACCTAGTGGGGTCAATGATTGTAAACAATAATAATGTCCCTCTTTAGCTTTTTTTTTTTTTTTTTTTGAAAGGAGAAAACTGACAAACCCCAGCTGGCTGAGAAGGAAATCTGTTTCAGTGTGACCTTCCTTTTCCTTGACTCTTTGGCTGTTTTGTGATCTAGCGTTCTGGGTCAAGGCCTGTTGACTTGTTCTGAAAATAACCAGAATAGATGTTTAAATCAACATCCCTGCTGGAGTTTTTCTTAGATCTAAGTTTAAATATGGACTTATTTACCACAGATTGTTAGGATGCATCAACCCTGCAATTAAATACATTTAGCCTGGAATTAAACCAACACAAATAAATAGTGTTTTTTCTAGACTAAGTCTACATTTCACCTGATTCCTGCAGACATAAAGTGTGTTTATCAGGCACATGTCCCTGGCCTGAATCTTGGTCCCAAAACAGGCATAAGTAGATTTGACACAAGTGTTTATATCATTTTCAGAAAACGGGACACTTTCCCAGAAACATCATCACATGTCGGCCTGAATCACTTTCCTCTCACTCCATTTACTGCTGCATGTGATTAGGCTTTCCAGCCTGACAACACTTGCTAATGTCCCATCTTTGCTTTTTAAATGTGCAGGAGGTTTTCTCCCCTGGGGGATGATGGCAGGGCTCCAGCTTGTGTCAGATGCTGAAGTTAAGGCCTTCTGGCTGCTGCAGTCAGAGTTAGGTAGGTCTTCAGACAGAAGAAGGGGTGTGTGTCCCAGTCTGGGGTTACACAGAGTGATGCAGACTGTGTTTAACACAGTGCAGCACCTTCTGACCAAACCTTTCTGTTTTCTCCCCATCACCCTTTCTACTGGTGCATTATTTACCTTCCAGTCACAGCAGTAAGATTTTTATATGATCTAATTGTCAAGATGAAAAAAAAATCTAATCTCAATGTTTTATACATTTTGCAACATTTTGCAAACAAAAGTTAATTAAATCCTACAAGTAGCTGTGCTTTAACAACTGGTTTTCTTCTCGTCGTCGTAGTCTTCCTCCGCTTATCCGGGTCCGGGTCGCGGGGGCAGCATCCCAACTAGGGAGCTCCAGACCATCCTCTCCCCGGCCTTCTCCACCAGCTCCTCCGGCAGGACCCCAAGGCGTTCCCGGACCAAATTGGAGATGTAACCTCAACGTGTCCTGGTCGACCCGGGGGCCTCCTGCCAGCAGGACATGCCTGAAACACCTCCCCAGGGAGGCGTCCAGGAGGCATCCTGACCAGATGCCCAAACCACCTCAACTGACTCCTTTCGATCCAGAGGAGCAGCGGTTCTACTCCGAGTCCCTCCCGAATGTCCGAGCTCCTCACCCTATCTCTAAGGCTGAGCCCGGCCACCCTACAGAGGAAACTCATTTCGGCCGCTTGTATCCGCGATCTCGTTCTTTCGGTCATTACCCAAAGCTCATGACCATAGGTGAGGATTGGGACGTAGATCGACCGGTAAATCGAGAGCCTGGCTTTCTGGCTCAGCTCCCTCTTCCCCACGACAGATCGGCTCAGCGTCCGCATCACTGCAGACGCTGAACCAATCCGCCTGTCGATCTCCCGATCCCTCCTACCCTCACTCGTGAACAAGACCCCGAGATACTTAAACTCCTCCACTTGAGGTAGGACCTCTCTCCCGACCCGGAGTTGGCAAGCCACCCTTTCCCGGTCGAGAACCATGGTCTCAGATTTGGAGGTGCTGATCCTCATCCCAGCCGCTTCACACTTGGCCGCAAACCTACCCACCAAGAGCTGGGTAAACAAGTGAACCACATTTTTAAAATGTTCGATTTTTGTGCACTAAAAGGCCCACATTTAGCTATTTTGAGTTTCGATTTTAGTAAAGCTACCATATAAGAGGATTTTGGTAAGTAGTTTGTCTGTTTAAACCTCTACTCATGAAATGGTTGCACCTGAATGACCTTCCTTTATATCTTGAAGGAACTTCCTTCCCTTCTATTTTAGTGAAACATTTTAATGACTTTCAGGGCACCGACAGCAGGCTCTGTTCTGCCATGTTTTATGTGCACACTAAAACCCAATATGTTAATGAGGTGTATTAATATGCTCAGTTTGACAAGCTGCAAGAGTTCAAAGACAAAAGAACCCCCATCCATTAGCATAAGTTATGAAGTGTCCAGCTCCAGTTGGGGCTTGTGTATGAATGTTTTAGATCATTAATGCAGTTGATGTCTTGTGAGTAGAACAGGCGTGGTCAACATGTAGACCTGTTTTACTGTCTAAGAAACGCCTGATGGGATGGACTTCCAGAGCTTTAAACAGAAAAGTGAAATGGTGGCAAGATTTAAAATTTGGACTTTAATTTATTAAACTGGGAGCTGAACAGCGACAGAGAGGGTTTATCAAACAGGCCTACCCTCTGAGACCTCTGACAGTTTAGTTTCTTTGAGTGGTAACGCTCTCTGTGAAGCCACAGTGACATGACTGGAACTCAGGAGAACACCACATTTAATGTAGCGTATGAACCATAATCCAGTTTAGAGCCACAGTGTTATTCTCTGTGGATCATTGATCTTCTCTTGGTTGAAAGACTTCATGTGTGGTTGAGCCAAGCGGCCACTCTGTTCTGCACATTGACGAAACACCAAAATCTATTTAAACAATCATGATTTCTTACCAGAACTTCTGTGAGCATCATTCGTGCTTTGCTCCAAACCGAGTCCTGATTTTGGGGATTGTACTGTGCAGCCTTGTGGAATTGGACCATTGCCATGTGGTATTGGAAAAGCAGAGTCAAACACCATTCTGGTTGTCTGCAAGATCTTTATTCCTGCTATTGTCAGCAAATGCTGGCCGATGAGGTGGAAGCCACATTCAGTTCTCATTTCTGCTCTTAAGGGTATTGCGGTGGGTCTCTCAAGTGATGAAAGACAGGATGTTTCATTTAGCTTTTTTCCAGTTAAAGTTTGAACTTTCTCCGGAGTGTTTTTAACTTTACCTGTAAGTACCAAGTGGTTGTGCAGCGCACCAGGCGCTGAACTCTCTCCCCTGAGCCTGAGATCAGCGACTCGGTGGTCTGCTTTAGTAATTCAGCAGGAACTCTTTTGTATTGGTTTTCTCTTTCATGTTCCTCACAGTTTTTATCACAATTTTTGTACTTTTCCCAATTTTATGATATTTTTAAATTGTTTTTAATCTTTTTAATTTTAAAGAATTTTTGTTCCTGTGAAGAACCGCATGATTTTTATCTTGAGAGGTGCTCTATAAAAGATTTATTCTTCTAGTTAAAAAGCAGCTGAAAACTCATCTGTTCAGGCTGACTTTGGTGTGAGTTCCCGTTGATTCACTTATTGCTCATGCTAGTGTTTCTGTCATTTCTGTATATTTCAGTCTCCCCTGTTGCTTTACTTTCGAAATTTTTATTTCAATTTATTAGTTTGTTACATTTTTGTATTAAGCTTGTAAGGCACCTTGTGATTTTAAATGGTGAAATGGCTTGTCTTTAATACAGTACTAAAACCCCTCAGGGCACTTTTAAACACAGTCATTCACCCACGCACACACACATATTCACAATTTTAATCCTTAAAGTTGAAATAGCTTTCTTCTTTTTAAGAAAATACAAAAACTATGAGCATGGCATACGTTTGTTGAACCTCTAATCAAATCAAAGGAGGAAAAGTAGATGAATAAAACAAACAGACATAAAAGGTTAAACGTTTTATTGGGCTAAGAGCCAGACACAGTTACTGGTTAAAGATGTGATGTACTACTTTTGAAAACCACTAGGCGTCACTGTAGAGCAACCTACCCTGAGATCTTTGTGTTTTAATCAATGGACACAGACCCCATTTGTCTGGTCAAATATGATAATTAATGTCTTATGATTAAGAATATTCTGATACATGAGGCGGGAGGAGGGTGTGACACTACATGCTCTGGTAAGAATATCACTTTGCCCTGCATAAAGTAAGTAGTTGTGTCAAGATACAGTGACTATTTATTCAGCCATTCTGAAGAATAACAATTTTAAGTATTTATTAATGACTTTATTTTTTCTAAAGTTCGTGTTTGGAGAAATTCTTGCTTTTCCTACAGGACTGATGGGCCATTGTTTTTCCTGCCATTTTGAAACAACCAACTCTCACAATCTGTACTTTCTTGTTGTTTGCTAAATGTTTTTAAATTGTTTTTTGTCCTTTATGGCTTTTGACATTTATTGTAATTTATTGTCTTGTGCACTGTTGATTGCGGACCATCTGTAATTTAATAGCCATGAGCAATTACAATAAAGTCTATTCTATTCTATTCTATTCTATTCTATTCTATTCTATTCTATTCTATTCTATTCTATTCTTCTATGCTTCTATTCTTCTATTCAATCGTTCACATTTCCTGAAGTTTTCTGCCTGAGTTTTTCTTGCCCGATGAGGAACAACCAATGGTAGACTCACACAAACCTACACACTGCAAAAGTTGGTTGGCTAGATTTCTTAAAATTAGAAAATAAATAAAAATTCTGATAATTTTGCTATTTTTAAGAATCCTAACCAAGCAACATTTGCTTACCCCATTGACAGATTTTTATTTTCATTCAAAACAAGAACATTTTTTATCATTTAGAAAATTTACCTTATTTTATGTAATGCTATTTTCTACAGAATAGTATTTACTCAAAATAAGATAAAATGTCTAAAAACGATTTTTTTTACTTTGTTAGAAATCAGTTTTTACAGTGTTGTAGTTTTGATTGTTTACATTCAAGAGATAAATGTCCTAACTGTTAACCTTGTAATGGAAATGCTTCTTGAGGACTGGGAAGCTCATAAAAGCATGAAGCTGTGATGGAATTTCCTAAATCCCTCTTGTTCATGTATTAGTGACCAACATGAGCTGTGGTAAAGGGTAAAGAGGGAATCCAGTAACATAGAAGGCAGCTGTGAGAATGTGGTGTGAAACAGCATCACCTTGGATTTAATTGGATGACATCTGGCATTTCTCCAACGTGTAACAGCAGAAAAGCAGGAAATGCAATTAGACCCAACAAAAAATGTGTCAAACAGGTTACAAGCCCACGCCGCGCAGTCTCACTCCTCTGTAATGAACTGTTATGTTGCCAAAGGCACCGAGGGTGGCTGGTTGCACTAAGGTATGAAGTGATAAGTCTGTGCTGCTGAGATAAAGGCTCAGTGGGAGAAAAATAAAGCGAGTACCTTGCTGACCACAAACCCACCTCGCAGGCCTTGTGTTAATAACCCCTTTCATTAACGTAAACACGTAACTGAGCAGGGGATGTGAGATGTTAACAGTCAGTCACAAGAGAACGACTTCAACTCTAAATGTCTGACAGGTCATAGGAGGATCCTCAGTAGCCTGCTGTGTACACAGTAATTGTCTCTTATCTTTAAATGGCATGTTGCATGCTGGGATAATGAGCAACTGTCATTCAGAGGAGTTCATTACAAATGTCACTGATGACTGAAGGATGTTAGGAGGTTGAGATGATCATGATGCTAATGGGACCTTTTCCATCACACCTGCTTCTTGTTGTTGGCTTCAAATCGACCTAGCAATTAACATCATCTGATTTGATTATTTAAAAAATTTTTTATGTTTTGTTTAGCAATTGACAGGAGAAAAGCCCTTTGCAGAGGTATACTTTCTTGTAAAGTTTACAATAAATAAAACCACTCTCAAGCTCTCATTCACTTGTTTGTTTGTTTTTTCCCCCAAAACATTTGTTTTGGCCTCTAGATGAATCCCTTGTGAGTTGTTCTCTCTGGGGAAAAAAAAAGCTGGGGCACCCCATTTTTGGGGGCTAGAATTTGGCTGAAGGAGTGTGTACGTGTGTGTGTGTGTGTGTGTGTGTGTGTGTGTGTGTGTGTGTGTGTGTGTGTGGCCTCTGATTGGTTAACAGCAATGTAACTCTACCATTGATTGTGTTCGCTTTGCAATGTTGATGTTTTATCTCCACAAATAACAGGCCTGAAGAAGTTCTGCCATGTTGTGGAGTGGCTAATGCTAACAGTTAGCTTCTACTAGCTGAAACGCGCTCTGCTCTCTCCTGGGGCCTCATTTATCAACCCCACAGATCTGGGTTTATATCATGCGTAGGAACTATTTTACGCATTGTGTGGTATTTATCATTTTGTGCCTGTGTGAATGGTGTTTCTGTATGTAAATGACTCAGAACGGACACGAGCACCTGGGCATGCACATGGGATTTATCATCAGACGAGTGCGGAGGAACCTGTGTACATGTGGCCACAGCATGATTCATAAATCAGGTTTTTGACCGTTTGTATGAAAATTCTAAATTTCATTCATAGGAAGGAATAGGTAAAATAGGTATCAAAATGCGTATGTAAAATTCCCGAACATCATGTGTGAAATCCATGCCACATGACAAGCGGAATTAGAAAATAGCATTTTTAGCCCCATTGACTTGCATTTATTTTTTTTGTTCCTCCTATGATCCAAAAGCAGATGGGCGTGACTTAGGCTCCTTATTGTGGCTGACCAATCATAGTGAGTTTATTTGGAAAAACAAAGTATTGCTTTATGATTTTTTTATGTTTTATGTCGTTCTTCCAGACCTGCCTCATGGACTGACATCAGTAGTGGTCCACTCACAGTGCTCTAATGATTTGGTGAGCCAATCACAGCACTCTGATGGAGGGATGTTACTGAAAAAACAAAGATGGCAACCGCTTGTTTGAAACAGCTTTGGCTTTTAATGTTGGACTGTTTTGGCGTGGGCTTTTTTAAAATTAATATTTTTTTGAGTCAAGAGCAGATAGAGGTACTTACGTTTATTTATAAAATTATGTATTTCTTTGACGGAGTATGGTGGGCTGTCCCGCTGATTGACAGCCGTAGCAGTGAATATGTCACGTTGTTTATTGTCCAATAGCATGTAGGGACAGTTTGAAAGATAATCATAGATCCCACCCCACAATTGCGAGCTGATAATGGATGCTGGCCAGAATATAAATTCACATATATTGGATGGCCTGTCAGGCCAGCACTTCAGCCTGCCTTTTTTAATATGTTGCTTACTTTGAAGAATAACTTTTTATGGTCAGTGGCCATCACAGCCAGATTTTGACCATCAGAGAGGGACAGGGAGACCAGTATGTTGCAGGCATAACTCTCTTCACTGCAACCTTTTGTTACACCATCTTGCATCAACCTACCTGTGTCATGTTGGATCCATCACATACTGACAACACCAAGCGATACTAAAGAGCAACCACCGACTTTCCCAACAGATTACATGACGGTACTCAAACACACCTGATTATTTCTCCTCTTCTAGTCATGCATCTTTCATCCTCTTCTAATGAAAATGTAATTAACTCAGATTACTGAAGGGAGGTAAAGTGGTAGGTTACAGTTTAACCTTGAGAGCTCTTCAACTATTTTGTGTCTCTGTCTCCAACTGCCATTGGCTTGTTGAAATCTGTAATTTAGCACCAAAACGTGGATTTTATATTTGAAATTTGAAGGTCAGTTTAGGTGAGTTTTTGGTTGTCTGACGTGATCTTCCCTCATGGTGGTAGGACTCCACCAGGGCTACGTCATTTGTCTGACAGTTTTTACAGTCAGGATCTCAATGTGCACTCATGAAGAGGAGAGAGTCAGGTTTGGAAACTTCAGGGTCTTATCTCTGCTTTTCACAGATGATCTGAGTTTGTTGATATCTTTATGTTTTGGGATGGTTTGAAGCCAAATGTGAGTTGGCTAGGATGAGAGTGAGCTCCTCCAAATTCAAGACCATGATTTTTACCTGGAAATCAGTAGAATGCTCCCCTTTTTGGGAGTGAACCTGCCTCAAGCAAAGTTCAAGTATCTTGATGTCTAATTCATGAATGAAGGAGCTCATGGACTGAAGGATTGTGACTTAATCTGCAGCAGTGAAGGAATTGCTCCAATTTTTTTTTGTGGTAAATGCAGAGCAGAGCCAAAAGGCAAAGGGTTTCATGCATTCAGAGGTGCTGCATGTCGACAGACAGGCCAGGGAGTTGCTTGGGTCCCCCAGAGGCCTGACAAACTTTGAGGTAAGAACCGCAACAGTAGTGAGACCACAGGTATGTATATAAACACTAGATGGCGAAAGCAGGAGTTGAGGGCGTAGCTAAACGACGGCCATCTTACGTCAGACAACAGACCCCTCCACTCTCAATGGTAGCAGCTGAAAGGTGAGTGATCATCTTAAACAAAAACACCCTTAACTCGATGAAATATTAACAGATTTACAAGCAGTTTGCCTTATTACAACCCTTAGAACACATGGGCTTGAGACAACATACTTGCACATGTTGAAAGTAACGCATTTGCTTTTGAAAGTGGCTTAATTGTGAACCATGTGTCCCGCCTAGGCTATCTGCATGTTATTCAGGTTGAGACCACAATCTATATTTAATGTGGTTCTACAAAACCAATAACAACTTTACGACAGCCCAAATGTTGTGTAAATGGCTGTTTGTGGATGTGTTTGTATTTATTAGCTGTCTAACTTGGCTTAGAGATGACGAGGGATACAGTGGGAGCACTGCTTAGCAAAACAAAGTTGACTACTAGTATACACATCTATGATTGAGACGGTGAAATACTGTCATGTGACCACACTTTTGTTTGTCTGATAACCCCCTAACACACACATGCATGCTTGGATGGAGAAATGGCGGCTTGCTTACTCGTCTGAGCCGGATAATAGATCTTTTTGCTTTAGGCCCCATGACAACTTTGCAGTGCCACAGCATGCTCGCTCCAACTTTCATGGTCTAGAGCTCACTGGGCAGATCATATATCCTCTTTGATCTGGGAACATCTTGGGTTCTCCCAGGTGAAGCCATCAATAAGGAGGGATGTCTGGGTTTCTCTCCTTCATACCTTCATGAGCTGACATGGACGTGGGCTGAAAAACAGATAGATAGCCTCACTGCACTGACTGCCTGTTCGTTTTAGAATTGCACAAGGTGCTTTTATGGGCTTTTAAATGAATGCATGACCTTGCTCCACATTACCTCTCTGAGCTACTGGTTGTTCACTCTCCTGCACGGTCTCTGAGGTCGGCTGATAGGATGCTCCTGGAAGTCCCAAGAATGAGGTGTAAGCTCAGAGCTGACAGGGCTTTCTTTGTAGCGGCCCCTAGGCTCTGGAATGCGCTGCCTTTGAACATTAGGTCGACATCGTCACTGTCTTGTTTCAAATATGTTTAGAAAACCCATTTTTATGAATTGGCTTTTACTGTAACTCAGCATGAGAGTCTTTTTCTTTTAGTTCTTAAGTTTTTGTTTTTGATGCTTTTTAAAGTTGTGTTTTGTTTTAATGTATTTTAATTCTGTGAAGCACTTTAGTCAATTTTTTCTGTTGTAAGGTGCTATAAAGTTGTCTTGGCATAGACAGACAGACAGACAGACAGACAGACAGACAGACAGACAGACAGACAGACAGACAGACAGACAGACAGACAGACAGACAGACAGACAGACAGACAGACAGACAGACAGACAGACAGACAGACAGACAGATAGATAGATAGATAGATAGATAGATAGATAGATAGATAGATAGATAGATAGATAGATAGATAGATAGATAGATAGATAGATAGATGGATAGATGGATGGATGGATGCTTCTTTGCAGTTTTTAAGGATACTTGGACATAGTTTGTTCTTCCTTCACACTGTCTAGGTAAAAGCTCCCAGTCAATTCACAAAGATGTGATACAGAGATTTTTCCACTTGATAAAATGTTGCAATGGGTCTGAACATAATGCCACCCTACTGTCCAGTTCTGCTGCTACAGGAAAGACCTGCACTGATATTTTCCAAATGAGTGGAACTTTGTGTCAGGAGGGCAGCAGCTTATGAGGTTGATTCCTAATCTGAAATAAACGTAATCACTGTATGCTTTGATTTACAGGTTACCCTGAGGTCACGCAGCGTCTTTCACTGTTTAAAACAGAGAAAACATCTGGAACCGCCATCGGGGTCCAAACAAGTAATCATCGGACATTTAATGAGTCGATCAAGCTTTTGAAGTGGGAGTTTGATCAAAGGTTTGTGCAGTGGACTGTGTCTGGTTCCTCCCCCTGAAGGGTTTTCATCACATCACAAGGACAAGGAGAATCTAGGAGTGGGTAGAAACCCAAGTCAGGCTAATTAAAGCAGCAACACACCAACTTCACCAGGTGAAATGTGTCTATCAGCTGCTTCTCAGGAATTAAAAAGGGTTTAACTGTGGTTTAACAGATATCAGCTAGCATCTTCTCTGACCAATAAATGCATGTAAAACAAAGACTGGAAAATGAAACAATTGAAGTACACGCCGACATGATTATTTTATGGAAAACAAACTAAACTACAGGCCAAATATTTTCTATTAGGCTTTGAAAATACATTTACTGTCTGATATTAATCAAATAATCTGGGTTGATTTAAAAAAGCTTTGTATGATTAAAGGTTTTGTTGAGTTTCTATTTATACGTTGTTCACTTTAAATGAGCTTGAGTTTGGCAACAACCGGCAACCCTCCGTTTTTATAGTAAAATGTCAATGTAGATTACTGCAGGAAGACTTAGTTCATTTATTTTTTGACATTTGATTTAAAGGTGACATATTTCTTTTTTTATTTCTTTTTTTAATTCACTCACAATCATTTCCAACTTTAGAAGACCAACAAAAAGAAAAAAATGTGTTTTCTTTAGAGAGCAGGTTCACTGAGAAACCGTATTTTGCTTGTTTTTCAAACATAATCTATCACACTGAAGCCATTTTTATAAAACTGTGCCATCAAATTGCAGCAATGCCATGGCGGCATCAGGGAGCTTTAGGTCATTTGTAAGTGGTTAGACCATGGCAGTAATGTGGCATAATCGTGTCCTTTTTATAAATGATAGGGATGGCGGTATAAAGGAGGTAAGGGGCAGTTAACGCTGCAGCAGATTTCCGTCTATCTCGGACATAACTTTGAAGTCGCGATGTTACGTGTTGTTAACAAGCAGACCCAAAAACTTACGGCTGTGTTTACTTTCCTTTTCAATATAGTTGCCAACCAGAGCTGGGCAGTAACTCCACATGTCATCATGAAACCTCCCTCTGTTGTGTCAAGGCACAATCACCGTTTATTACTACCATGCTAGCCGGAACAAATGCAAAATTCGCGCAACGCATGCCGGCATAGCGTGTTTTTAAGACAAACCTTTGTGGTAAAAGTACACCAACTTGTAAAAATGGCTCGAGTCTAACATAAAGGTTGAACGTGAAAATAGTTTTCTACCCTTTATTCCTGCAATAGCTGCTGATAAAAAACAGATGGGGAAACGCTCAGCTTAGAAAAGCCTCTCAGGTCTACATCACACTGTAAAGTTGTGTTCGCGGGCTCACCATAGACTATATATACAATATAGACTGACATACAATATAGACTGACCCTCTGTAACATTACCCATAGGTTTCTGAAAGGCTGAATTGAGTGGGGGATTCCCACCACTGCCATCTTGGCAGTGTTACGTGTCTTGACAATCCTGAAAAATAAAAAAAATGGAGCTAAGAGTGGGGCTATAAGGATGGGGGCAGATAATTGATACTCAACAAACTCTGAGCCAATCTTGTTCCAAGCTAATTGAGCCAACCTGGAGCGTAACACCAACTGAAAGCACACCCACTGACCCTAGAGCATATAGGCCATTTTAGTGTTCTTTAGAACAGCGTCTACCAACCCTGGTCATCAGGGCACACTGTCCTGCATGTTTTCTATGTTGCACATGGCTGCATCAGTGTTTTCCTGCTTCCACACACCTGATGTAAATGAATGAGTGATTAACAGGCTTGTGCAGTACTTGATGTCCTCCTGAGGAGCCAGTGTATATCAGGTGTGCTGAAGCAGAGACATGGAAAACATGTAGGACAGTGTGCTCTGAGGACCAGGGTTGGGAAACGCTACTCTAGAACTCACAGATTGGCTCCTTTCTGGAGTCAGCCCCTAGTGGATGAAGGAGGAAACAGCATTTTTTCTCACTTACACATTGGATTTATTTTATCACATAGTTTTCCCCTTCCCATCTTGGGTCGCAACAGGGAATGCTTGTTTTTATTTAGTGTCCAGGAGAGAGCAGAGCACGTCACGGCTAGTAGAAGCTAACCATTAGCATTAGCTACTCAACAAAGCAGCAAAAGTCCTTCAAGAATGTGATATTTGTGGAGATAAAACATCAATATTTCAGTCCAAATGGGGTCAGTAGTTGAATCATGTTAGCCCACCAGAGATAATGTGTCAGAATACCAGGAAATAACATTAAGACTGCAAATCAGTGATTTCTGCTCTCTTCTCTGAGTAACTTCTACATTCTGAAACAGGAGTGTCAGAGGATTTTTCCCAAAGAGATCAATTCCCAAGGCATTCATTTATAGCAGAAACCATTGCAAATGTATTGAAGAAACTAGTGAATTTGGTTTTTAAGTGACAGAGCACTGAAACCGCTTATACTAGAAGGTACCAAACATATTGGCGAGACCAAACATGTCGGCGATGGTGGCACAGGAGTTAAGTGCTCTCCCCGTAATCAGAAGGTTGCAGGTTTGAGCCCCACTCAGTCTGTCACTGTCGTTGTGTCCTCGGACAAGACAACTAACCCAACTTGACTGCTGGTGGTGGTCGGAGGGATTGGTGGCGCCAGTGCTCGGCAACCTCGGCTCGCCAGGGCAGCTGTGGCTACATCGTAGCTCATCCCCACCAGTGTGTGAATGTGTGGGTGAATGGGTGAATGACTGACTGTGTTATAAAGTGCCTTGAGGGGTTCCAGAACTCTAGAAGGCGTTATATCAAATACAGGGAATTTACTATATCAAGAATAAAAATGCTGAAATCACTTTATGTGATAATGTTTCTGTGCATCGAACTTCATGAACATGTTTTGTATTGGCCATGGAATAATAGAACTTACAGTGACAGTGTGTAGTTTCCCTAGGGGGCAGTAGATGCCTAAATCGTTGCAAGCAAGCATTATTTTTGTGTTTAAGTAAGACAATACCAACAGACGTCCATCAGAGTAAAAAATGTTTGGTAGTGCAACCTCCAGCAAAATAAGAACATCAGATTACCTTCAGTCACTTCCAATAAGTGAAGAAGTAAATGTCTAAAAGAACAATGTTTATTATTGGTGAAAGTTTTGAAACCATTTTTTACAAATCAATAAATGCATTCTGTCCTCACGGGCTTCTGTAGAAGGAAAGATGATATCCAATATGGCGTCGCCCAGAGCCATAGACCCGCTCTCATGTATTTTAGATCCAAGTTTTATGTGTATATGTTATGAAACCGCCAATTTTTTCAACAACTGGGTAACTTTTAATTAATTTACAACAACATTTCAATGGATATTTCCAGAGATTAATGGTAAAAACTACACATTGCCACTTTAAGAAAAAGTCATAATGTGTCCCTTTTAAAGGGATCCTTTGAAACTTCTTCCTGTTTTAAATCATTTTCTTGAGCCAGTATGTGCTAAAATTACCCTTTACATGGGTTAATGAAAGTTCACCCAGTCCCTATCGCCCCCTGTGGCCAGAATATACCTGTCACTACAGTCTGCTTCCAGCACATTTTCTGCATAACCCAGCTCATTTGTCCAATTTAGTGATGAATCACTCCTGTAGAGACACTAAGGAAGGGTGGGGAGACATTTTAGCTGCTAGATTAAGGTGTTAAACAGACGAATGAACAGCGACGAGATAAGTTTGCTTTTGGTTCTACAAACGGACACTAGAGGGTGCTAAAGCCAAAACTGCCTAGTCTCCCTTTACAAGGTGGTAATGAAGGGAGTTTGAGAGGGGATTTCATTGTGATCTGTTTTCCACATCTGCTTTCCCACATCCTGTGCTATTTCTTTCATCACCTTTGCACAGTTTTACCTCTTTTCTGTAGAAATATGAGTACAGCTGCAGAGTTTCAACACAACCTTGAACCGTGATGCTAACTTCCCTTCTGCATTGTGACAGCGCCAAACTTGATACTCAAGCATTCCATTCTATTGTCTGTAATGCTGACTTCTCTCTTGCTGAAACTTTAATATCAGATTTTGCAATCTGAAGAATAAATCAAAGCAACATGTAGATGTTGACGTCTGCAGCTGTTCTAGTTGGAAGCATGTTTATATACTGCACTTTCTAAAGGTTATCCGTCACTTAGGTAATGCTATGTAAGAATAAGAATGCCTTTATTAGTCCCTCAGTGGGGACATTGCAGTTGATCGTATATACTGTGAGCTTCTTTTACACTTGCTGATAGGAAAACACACAATACACACCCAGTATGTGTTCAGAAACCATGAAGCTGCACTGTGTTCAGTATGTTAACTGGTATTCTTAAAGGAAGACTGGGCAGTGAAATTGTGTGATACTTCATTAAAGGTGCAATTATGTAAGAATGACATTCTGTGGTCAAATTTTGTCACTGCATATTCAGCCCCCCCCTCCCCCCCCCGAAAAAAAATACTGACTTTTTAACTCCCATTACATGAGTTTCATGACTGTGGCCCTCTACAGATAAACACCAGAAGGTTCATGGTGAGTGATACACTGTAATTTGATAAGTAGATAAAGACATTTCGTTCAGTCATTTTGAGTTGCTGGCAATTGAAAAAGTAGCTTGAGATCTTTGTAGAGGTGGCTATTTTTTCTCTCTCCGTTAGCACTGTTAGCTCAGTGGTCAAGGGCAGTGAGTGTTTTTTTTTCTCTGCGGTTACTGTACAGTTGCCTAGTGTTAGAGTGTCCGCTTTGAGACTGGGAGATCAGGGTTCGATTCCTGGTCCGGTCATACCAAAGACTTTGAAAAAATGGGACCCAATGCCTCCCTGCTTGACACTCAGCATTAAGGGGTTGGATTGGGGGGGTTAAACCACCAAATGGTTCCCGAGCGCGGCTATGTCTGCAGCTCACTGCTCCCCCAGGGGATGGGTCAAATGCGGAGAACAAATTTCGCACACACACCTGTGTGTGTGACAACTAATGGGACTTTAACTTTAACTTTAGTTGCTTGGTGAGTGGTTGAGATTTTTGGGGGGGGCATTCTCTCCGATGTCAGTCGGCGCAGACGGAAAAATGGTGGCGTGTGGGGCTGGGGGTGGGGTGGGGTGGGGGGGGGGGCATGTAGCTCTGTAGTCTGAGACTGAAGAGTTGGGGGGCATCTCTTCAGTATCTGTTGGCGTGAACTGAAGTGTGTGGGGGTGGGTCTTCAAGGGTTGGGGGTTGCTAAGCCATTGCTTGTCCTAATCTTGCTGTTACTTTGGCAACCCCTAGCTACCGCCTGGCAATGCCCATGTCAATGTTAGCTCAACATTACCCTATAGCCTTCTTTAACCAAAAAGATGCAGTGGCTTCTTAGGGTACAAGAAATAACTTCTGGGTTGCTCCTGTTTACTGGCTTATACCCTTTGCAAGTGCTGCTATGTTTTGCAGGCTGGTGTCAAATTATAAATGTCGGTGCTACAGCCTTAGCTTGCACATACTCAACAAACGCTCTGGCTCACAGATTGTAAACAGTGACTGCGTCCCTCTTTGGCCAATTCTGAAGGAGGAAAAATGTGGACTGAGAAGGAAATCAAATTCAATGTCACCTTCCTTCCAACATGAGCGAGACATAGACTGTTTTTTGATAATTTCACAATAAAAATCTTAAATATTGTATTTTTAAAGTATTTTTTCAGGTATAAACAATAAGAGAGATAAATCTGTTGGAATATATGTAATCCATTTAATGAGAGTGTTGTTGCTGCTGAAATCAGGGCACTTGTGACACAAAAGTTTCCAAACAGATGAAGGAATAAAGCTCTGCCTCTGACACTAAGGGCTCTTGTAAAACAAATCAACAGGACCTCCTACTGCTTGTCTTATTGCAAGTAAAGATCACTTGACCACACCACAGACACCATGGGATGTACATAGATGGAAGAAGCAGCTTCATTTATTCAAAAAAGTATATCTATTTTTAACTCAGACAAAGCGATACAGCTGCAGAAGCAACACTCATGGCAACCTTGTAATTTGGACAGTGTTTGCTTTAATAACAAGTAACCCGATTCCAAATTGTGGGGGTTTAAAATGGATAACTTGGTGTTTTAATGCATTGGTGAGTTTTTTGAATAAGATTTGTATTAAAAAGACAAAATTAACCACTAATATAGCCATGAGAGGACTTCTAGAAACTTTGCTAGATGTGAATGACGTAACCAACGGATGTGGTCCCTACTATAGATGAATGGCCTGTAATGGTATAGTGCCTTCTAGGGTTTTACAACCTTTAGCCTGGTGCGCTGCACAACCAGTGGGCTTTGGTCACTGGACCTCAGGGACCTGCTGGGGGTGTAGGGACTAAGAAGATCACCAATGTAAGATGGTGCTTGTCCATGTAAGGCCCTAAAGACCAGAACCAGGATCTTGAAATGAACCCTGAAGTTGACTGGCAGCCAATGAAGTTGGAGGAGAAGCGGGGCGATGTGGGTTTACTTTGACGATTTGGTCAGAAGCCGAGTCTGTAAATCAGCTGTTTTTGGAGGCTGCATATCTTTCACAGTTCAAGTGCACACAGTGGCAAGCAATGAAAGTAATGTTTAAGGATTCAAAAGCAAAACATTTATTTTACAAGCGCTGTCTTGCAGCAGATCACAACAAAGTTTTAAGTCCCTCTCCTTCATTGGGGTCCACATTGTAGAATGCAGCACTCAGAGGTAAAAAATACACACACACACACACAAATTGCATTTCATTTTTAAAATAAGTCATTACAAGTTATTCAATTGTTGTTCAAATTGTGCCATGTTGTTGTGGGGTGAAAAACAGCAAACCCAGGAATTTAACATTAGATTACAAAATGAATGTGTGACTGTCGACAGTTTTTTACCCATATAGACTTAGGGGAAATGTCCAAACCTTGAGAATGAAAACAGGTTGGGAACAGGTTAATGTTTTGCATTAAAATGTCTTTCTTTTAATAATCATACACTGATCATCATTTCCTCCTGCTCATTTCACGTTTGCTGTTAAAGAATGAGTTTCTGTTACTGTTGAAGGATTTGAACACGACAACGTTACAGCTCGTGTCTCCCCAGCCTGTTTAGTAACAGTTAGCTGCTAAATATCTGGGATGTTTGGTCTTCTTCAGATTTTAACTGGTCTCTTGTGCTGTCGGTGAATCTTTTTTCATCTACCCTCTCGATAATTTGATTAGTCAAATTTAATTTGGTGGATTTATTATTGAGCTCTTTTGAAGCCTAATCACAAATGGTGATGACAGGGGTTGTTTAGAAACACATGCATGCTCTCTCTCTCCTGCTCTCTCACACACACTCACACACACACACACACACACGCACACGCACACGCACACACACGCACACACACACACACACACACACACACACACACACACACACACACACACACACACACACACACACACACACACACACACACACACACACACACACACACACACACACAGGCTGCTGTACACTACATTTGTGCTCATCCATCCATGGAGAAAGCTCACAGCGACAGCTGTTGGCACGTTTATTTTTCAGCTAAATCCATATAAACAGCACTGTTTCCCATGAATCTTTCGTTAATTCTTGCCAGCAAACAGCCAAGCCTCCACATTGACCTGAACATTGATTCACACAACAGTCAGTTACATTAAACTCGCATTCAATCAGTCAGATTGTCCCTCAACAGCTGGTTTATCAAATCCCTTGTAAGATATTACTGTCCAATAACAACACATATCTGTGTATGTTTTTGTTACAGGACTATAAACATATGACTCATTCACTCATTTTCTGGACCACTAAATCCTCAGTAGGGGTGCAGAAGGCTGGTGTCTAACTCCAGCAGTGATCTGGCAAATGACAGGGAACACCCTGGACATGTCTCCAGTCCATCACAGGGACACACATAGAAAAACAACCAGTCACAGTCACTCACACCTATGGACTTCTTAGAATGTCCCATTAACCTGACACACTAGTTTTTTGGGTCTGAGGCAGGAAACTGGAGAACATCTACACCTTTGTGGGGAGAACACACTAACTCCAATAGGAAGGAAGGCAATAGTGAGGCAACAATGCTAAAACTGAGCCACCATCAGGCCCAAACATCCGTCGATGATCATGAACACATGGCATCTTCTTGATCATAATCCATCCATTCAGTCATCCATCCATCCATTCCTGCCTTTCTGGGATAGGGTTGCTGGGGCAGCAGTCTAAGCAGAGGCCCAGAGAGACAGGTAGAATCAGCCAGCGACGCTTTTCACATGCACGATTCATTAGCAGTTGGATGAGGAGGTAAACATCTTCTCTGACTGCAAATTGAACAGGTCACCACGGCCACGGCATTGCAATGACTTATACTTTCATTCCAGGCATTTTTTTTACCATGGGTGACAAACCTCCCCCAAGATGTGTACATATTTTAAATAATGAACAATAGTATTGAACGCATTGCTGCCTGCTGTGAGTGCTCTTGGACTGGGAGAAGAGCCCCCAGCAGCACAGCTGCTCAGTAAAAAATGTAGGAAGCTGCGTGCTTCATGTCAGTAACTTGTGGGGATTAGGAAGGACATAAGGGATGTCTCCACCTCCTAGACCAGGCCTAGGCAGCAGCAGCTCAGGTAGAGTTGGTGATCCAGTAATTGGAGGGTTGTATGATCAATCCCAGCTGCTGGCAGAGACTTCTGCTGTTGTGTCATTGGGCAAGACACTTACACTGCCTGCTGGTGCTGGTCAGAGGGACTGGTGGTGCCAGTGCTTGGAAGCTTTGCCTCTGTCAGTGTGCCCCAGGGCAGCTGTGGCTACATCATAGCCCATCACCACCAACATGTGAATGTGTGTGTGTGTGTGTGTGTGTGTGTGTGTGTGTGTGTGTGTGTGTGTGTGTGTGTGTGTGTGTGTGAATGGATGAATGACTGATTGTGTTGTAAAGTGCCTTGGGGGATTCTAGGACTCTAGAATATCAAATACAAGCCACTCACCATAACCAATTTGCTCAGAGACACCCATGTTCCTGAGAAGGCTGTGTAAACAAATTGTCCCCATGAATGAAATGTCCCCAACCGTTCCAGGCCAAAATGACCTACATATAAATGTGCAAGGAGTCCCTCCAGTGTGTCCTGGGTCTTTCTTTAGGTTGGATGTGCTTGGCAAACCTCTCCAGGGAGGTGTCCACGAGTCATCCTAACCAGTAGCAGCAGATCCAGAGATAGATTAGAATAATCATTTAAACCTGGAATTTCTCTTTCTGCCTGGCTGGGTGCATTAGTGGCATGTGTCGGCAACTGTCTGCAAAATCTTCTGCATGAAGTTCTCCAAGCGGGGGGAGGCAGGACGTTGCTGCAGACAGCGTCCCCGGAGACTTCCATTCATTCTGGGTCTCTCCAGAAGTCACAGTCCTCCCCTAAGCAGGTCTACTCCGAGCCCCTCCCGGACAATAGTTTCTCACCCTGTCTCTAAGGGAGACCCAACTGCCTGCAGAGAAAACTAATTTTGACTGCTTGTATCCTAGATCTCATTCTTTTGGCCACAAGCTGGGGACCTTAGGTGAGTGCAGGAACGTAGATCAAAAAGTAAATTGAGACCTTTGCCTTCTGGCTCAGCTCTCTCTTTACCACGGCAGATCAGTACAACGCCCGCAGTACTGCAGACACAGCACCAATCCATCTATCAGTCTTGAGATCTATTGCTCCCTCACTCATGAACAAAACCCCAAGATACTTAAACTCCTTTACTTGGGGCAGGACCTCATTCCTGAGCTGGAGAAGGTATTCTACCATTTTCCGATTCAAGACCATGCACGGTCTCTGATTTAGAGGTGCTGATTCTCATCCCAGCTGTTTCACACTCTGCTGTGAACCACTCCAGCAAAAGCTGGAGATCGCGTTCTAATGAAGCCAGCAAGACCGCATCATCTGCAAAAAGCAGAGACCTGATCCTTACGGCACCAAAACAAGTCACCTCAACACCTTGACAGGGCCTAGAAATCCAGCCCATAAAAGTTATGAACAGATTCGGTAACAAAGGGCAGCCTTGGTGGCATTCACATAGTGGATTTAAAAACAATAAAACAGCTTCTGGCCTTAAAACATCCAGATGGAATATTAACATTAGTACTTCCATCAAAAATCTGCATTATGCCATCCTTTACATGCCTACTACTCACTTGTGGAGGATGTACTGATGGCAAGAATCCAATTTTATTTATTATTAATGTCATATAATTGCATAATAAAATTACGCAAATTCTTATATTCATTTAAATTATTTTATTTCAAATTTTAAGAATAACAATAATAATGGATTAGCTTTATACAGTGTTTTTCATCAAGCACCCAAAGAACTTGACAAAGAACCTATTGTTCATTCACACTCTGCTGGTGATGGTAAACCACATCCAAGCTACCCTGGGGCAGTCTGATGGAGGCAAGGCTGCCATTTTGTGCAACTGACCCCTCTGACACCACCAACACAAAGGGTTAATGTAAGAGCAAAAAGACTAGACGTCTCTGTGATGTGTCTGTAAAACCAATAAGAGTTTTAACATCTGACCTTTAAAAGCTGTGGGTTGAACACAAACAACATCAGTAAGAGGAATCATCATCTGCTTTATCTGTGGCATTTAGGATACAGCACTGACAACATTTCAACATTTAGCCTGTTTTCATCATTCAGTGAGACTGGACTTTAAAAAAAAACAGAAATTTTTCTTTTGTACGGGTCCAGTAAGATGGTGTTCTGACTCTTCTCCTGTTCAATCTCTCTCTGTGGGATAGGGGATGGAAGACTGGTGGTTGCGACGGGGCCACCATGCATGTGGAGGGTGGGAGTGGCGCAAAGAGGGACTGCGGTGACCTGCTGTTGGATGGTGTGGCAGCAGATGGCTGTGCTAAGCTGCAGAGGACAGGTGGCATTGGTGAGTTGGGCCTGGTTGTTCGCTTGCAGGCATCGAGTGGGGGAGGCTTCTCTTCCCCCAGTCCACTTCAGGTGTCTGAGGAACTGAACTAAAAGGTTGGTGATGTGGTGGATGCCACTGTCTTGCCTGATGAGGAGTTGTCAGTTGTGTGCTGTCCGGTGGTGCAGTGGAATAAGGTTCTTCAGCTTAAGCGGTTTTTGGACAGGAGTTGAAGTGTTTGTGCCCCATGTCGAGGTTGGCATGAAGGGGTTGGCTTACAACGATCCGAATGATGTCTCCGAATCGGAGTTGCTGCAATCTGGGAGGGGACGCTGTTAAGGCTGTGAGCCATTTGGGCTTTGATGCTAGTGGGTCAACTCCCTTGATGCTGACGTTTGGTGAGTCCATTTGAGACGTCCCCGCTGAGGTGATTTCAGTGGCAAAGATTTGGTCATGTTGCTAGTGTCTGAAAGCAGGGTCAAAGGTGAAGGAGATGTGGGGATGACCATGATGGCGTCCAGTGTGTGGAGGCCTTTCGGTGCTCCAATTTTAGTAGCGTTCACCAGGCCACTTTTAGGGGTTGTGCATCTTACAGAGAGTTGGTGGTAGTGAAGGGCTTTCAATCGCATCACAAGGTTTCTTATGTCGAGACAGTACGGCGAATGGCGGGTGGTGGTGGTGGTGGAGTGGAGGCTTCTGTTGCAGGTCTACATCGTCCTGTCACGATTTCAGGCCTCCAGCCATCCACTATACATCAGACATTACCTAGAATTCCACTTCCCAGCATTCCCTATCCCAGTTTACACCACTTCATCATGCTTACCCTATTTCAGGAAGTCCATTCACAACACTCCATGCTCAGCCATTGTAGCTTCTTAGCTCTGTCCGTGACCCAGGCGTTTCTACTCATGTCAGATCTCACAACACCTTGCACAGTAGAGTATTTTAACTTTAGCCTTATCTTTACTTTTCCAGCGCATCGGCTCAATTTGTCAAGTCATTGCGCAAAGAGCATCCGTGCTCACCACGCCAAGTGGCTCCCCGGTTGTTTCTACTGATCCAGTTCAAGTCGGACGGCCACAGTTCATCTCGTTTCATGATCACAGCTCGTCACTCACGCTGGGTGATTACAGAGCTCCCACGCTTCTCAACATCATCTGCAACATCCTAACAGTAAGCCTGTTCCATTTACTTTCTGGAACGTTGCCACATCCTTGTTTCCCTTTGATGCTTGTGGCGACATTTCTAAATTAACTGCGTGATAGCCGTCACCCATCGCTAGCACTTCCGTGTTTGGGTCTTGTTACACGCTACAGCCCTCCTCACTGCTCACCAAGTTGAGACATGACGCTAGGCTTGTGGCTGGATGAAAGAATGACCTGGGGTGCTCATGTTCGAAGCTTGGTGTCCAAGTGTGGTCATGTTCTGAATGTCATGCGGTGTCTGGCCGGCGAGCCAATGCACCTTGCTGATTGTATATAGGGGTGTGGTCAGGTCGGCCTTGGATTATGGATGTTTCCTAAACGGCTCGGCTGCCGCTACTTTCCTGAAAAGTTTATATGTGTTGCAGGCAGCAACTTTAAGGGTGTGCAGTGGGGCATTCGAGTTGACGCCGTTGCTGCCCTTCTAGTCGAAGAGGGCAAAATGCTTTTAGAGTTTCATCGGGTCAAGCTGGGTCTCCATTACCTGATGAGGGTCAGGGGTAAGACATCTCTTTTGACTTACAGTAAAAAGCCTCTTTGCACGCTGCAAGCTGACCCAGTCATAAGGCTCTTTTAAGAGCCTCACATCTAACTTGGACGCAAACAAGCATTCCAGGTACTGTTGTGACCCAGAAAACATCTCAAGACTGTTCGGGTCGTATCGGAGAGCTAATCTACGGGCTCCAGGTACCGTGTGGTCCACGCGACCTCTGCCAGTCCGGATCTGCTGAGGGTCTCCACCAGGGTTTGTAGAGACAACAGATTGCGTCTGATGCTGTTTTTAACAACCAACTCTCAAGTTTATAGCAGACAACAAAGTCTTTTACACCCAGACTCCACAATTTCTTTTAGACACAAAGATTCTGATAAACTTCTAACTTACACCACACCATCTCGCACTTCACATTAGATTACCTCAGACCCACTACATAACATCTCATTATTCATATCTTGTCATGTGACTCAAAACGTTTTGCTTTTAAATCAAGACAAGACTGAAGTTCTCATATTTGGACCTGAAATTCAGAAAAGGAAATTGCTTAGCCAATCACCTGACCTGAATGGCATTAAATTAGTCTCTGAGAACCAAAGCAAGGAACCTGGGTGTTATCTTTGACCAGGACATGTCATTCAAATCCCAGGTTAAACAGGTTTGTAGGATTTCCTCTTTCCATCTTTGGAATATTGCTAAGATTAGAAGCATACTTTCCAGGAGTGATGCTGAAAAACTAGTTCATGCATTTATTACATCAAGACTGGATTACTGTAATTCATTACTCTCAGGAAGTCCACAGAATGTAGTTAAAAGTCTTCAGGTGGTCCAAAATGCTGCAACAAGAGTTCTGATGAGAATTAAAAGAGAGATCATATCTCTCCTGGCTTAGCTTCCCTACAGTGGTTGCCTGTTAAATTCAGAATAGATTTTAAGATCCTCCTTGCCACATACAAAGCTCTTAATAATCAAGCTCCATCATACATCAGTGACCTGATTGTTCCATACGTTTCTAACCGAGCACTTCGCTCTCAGACTGCAGGTTTACTGGTGGTTCCCAGAATATCTAAAAATAGGATGGGAGGCAGATCTTTTAGTTATCAGGCTCCTCTGTTGTGAAATCAACTCCCAGCTTTAGTCCGTGAGGCAGACACCTTGTATACTTTCAAGACTAGGCTTAAAACATTTTCATTTGATATGGCCTATGGTTAAAATCTGATGTTAACCTTAGATCTGGACAAGTGGGGGAGTAGAGGGAAGTGGAGTAGAGTCGGTAAAGACGGCTCTCTCTTGCCCTGCCTCCAGCATGCCTCCATCTCAGTAGCTACTACACTGAGGGAGGTGCTTTAGAAATATCACAAAATGACAACAAAGCTGTGCTATCTAGCATTTTTCTATTTTCTCTCATTTCATTCTCAACCTTTGCAAGTGACTCTGGATTGGGTGACTGAGTGTGCTCCACCTGTTGTCAGAGCAACACCTGTGGTCATCAGCTTGGCCTCCACCTGGCTGTCACTAGATTGTTTATTTGCTCCACTGAAAGTTTCAGCCAACACTTCAGTAAAAATGTTACTTTTGAATATTCTTTAAAAGTAATTGCATGTGACCTCCTTCCTCAATTCCTCTGTCCCCTACTGAAAGTTCTCAGTGATACCAACCTTTGATGATCCCTGTGAAGCCGTTCTCTCTGTGAAAGTGCTCCCCCACTGATCCCTGCTGAATTCCCCAAAGTTTTCTCCTTCTCTACTTCTGTGACCCAACAGTCCAATCAAAGAACCTGAAAGAACTACTCTCCTCTGAACCACTAACCCAGAATCTCCTGCTATCTGCCCTTTTCCTCTTTGTTTCTTTGGTTTGCCTCTGATTTCTCCCTATTCCCCTCTTTTTCCACTTTGAAACAATGACAAAAAATAGAACCATCCAATGAATATATCTAATTCAAGTTCATTTAAGAAACAGTTAGAGATGTAGCTATTTGAATTGTAATCCAGTAACTTTGAAATCATATTGAAAAATAATCTTCCACACTCCTGTTGCTAGCATATTTGACTGCTTAGAAAAAGTGACATCATGGACCAAAGTGTATTGGTTTGACTTATCACTAATTAACTCATTCACTGCCAATGACGACTAAAGTCGTCATTTGCATTTTTTAACTGTTTGAGCATCAGTACGAGCCCCCGCGCTGAGAGAACAAACATCTCAGCCCTGAAGCCGATCTTCATCCACATACGTCACAGATCACATGATCAGGAAGCAGACTATCCATGTGTTAGGAGATCGTTTTGGGCCGTTCCTGTAAAAAAAAGTGAGGCGCGAACTGGAAAAGCGTCTGCCGATCACAATTGAACAACAGATTATGAAAGAACGGATAACGCTCGAAACACACAGATTCTTCCTGATGTGAGAGGTGAGTCTCCGCTTAGTTTTGGTTGTTTTGGCATCGACATAATCCTAGCACGCAACGTTCTGTGACTCTTAAAAAAACAGTAAAAACGGTGAGAAACGCTGGCAGCGAAGGTCGTTAGTGATCAGGAAACGGCTGGCAGTGAATGAGTTAAACAGGAGTTACATAGTTTACATTAAAGTGCCATTAAATATGCTATAAATTATATAAAGTTGGTGATCTTTGATAATCTATACTTCCCCTGAGTCTCTCCTGGTGTATGAGCTAATCATTTACGTGAGCGTAGAACATTGACCAACAGTCCACAAGAGGGAGCCCTTGGTCAAAAAAACTGCAACCCAGTTCCCAGCATGCACTACAGGGTTACACAGACGCACCTCAGTCAGCTTAGCACACCAACCTTGCTTGCATGCTAAGTCGACCTGCATTGAATATATATATATATATATATATATATATATATATATATATATATATATATATATATATATATATATACATATATATACATATATATATATACATATATATACATATATATATATATATATACATATATATGCATATATACATATATATATATATGCATATATACATATATATACATATATATATATACATATATATACATATATACATATATATATACATATATATATATACATATATATACATATATATATATATATATATATATATATACATATATATACATATATATATACATATATATATATACATATATATACATATATATATATATATATATATATATATATATATATATATATATATATATATATACATATATATACTAGGGCTGGGACTTGATTAAAAACTTTAATCTAATTAATTACAGGCTTTGTAATTAATCTAAATTAATTGCATTTTAATCGTTCAGGAAAATGTGCTCTCAAAGTAAAACTTTTAATTAAAATTATGAGACAGAGAATCAAACATTAGACATGGTTATTACTGTAAACTAAAGCTTTTGATTAAAAAAATGCATTTTAATTACTCAAGTGTCACTGTGTGATATGAAACAAGACCCAAATCAACAAAAATTTATAATTACAAATAGAAAACACCTGCAAAGGGTTCCTGAGCCTTTAAATAGTCTCTCTGTCTAGTTGAATGACTGAAATAAATTTGACTTTGCACCAGATTCTAATTTTTCCAGTTTCACTTGTTCGTATAATTAGGAGTTTTTATTAGCATTTCTACTCATAATGTAGTAAAAACACATAAATAATAATCCTTCAAAATGACAGTAGAACAGGCAAAAATATGATCTAGGACTTAAATGTACTAACGTTTATCACCAGAGCAAGCATGGCATATTCTGAGAATGATCAGGAACACTAACTGGTTCCAGTTGGATGACTGGAGGTTGATGGGATGATAAAAGATCATGGCGAGGAAATAATGATCTGACGAACAGGTGAGCGGACCTTCCTTACATGGGAAGTCCTGATGTCACGTTGATAAGGGGATGCTGCAGACCTGCAGATTCACGCCTGCAGCAGCGAATCTGGTGTGATCTCCAGCCTGATCACAACTTCCTCGTTCCTTGCTGCCCCTGATGCACTTAAGCATCCGCCCCTTAGCTGATGACAGCTTCAACACACCTCTGCTTAATGATAGTAATGCATGTGATGTTTAGACAGTGACTCGTCTCAGAAAGATAGAATTCCCCAACAGAAATGTTTAGAAAATCATCAGAAAGGTTTCAGAGTGTTTCTGTTCAACTTTAAGACACGTTGTCTGTGATTGTTTACACAGTAGTGAGTACACGGAGCGTTCTCCCAGTTGCAGCCAGGTGCCTCTCGTTTGTCTGACTACTTTCATAAACTACTGTTAGGGCACATAATTATTCTGTCTGGTGCTTTCAGTGCTGCACAGATGTTACGTAAATGTTAAAAATATAGCTTACCGCAACTTTTGTAAAGTTTCCGGTGCCACCGGGCAGCTGCAGCAGAGACGATCTCTGAAAAATGTCCGCGACACGGACTCCGTTGTTGTCTGGAAGTTTTTTTTTCCAAGTTAAGAAAAGAGGCGAACGTGTTTCCTAAATCCTGCATCAGTCCAAGCAAGGCAACTTATTTCTGTTTTCATTCCGTTTTAGTAGCCATTAGCACTGTGCATTGTTGTGTGCGTCAGTGATATTCAGTCTACGAGGAAATCGTGCAATGACAAATGTTCCGCCGTGCTTGAAATGCAAGCTGCAATTAAATGTGTTAATTTTTTTAACGTGTTATTTTTTTTCCAATTAATTAATTGTAATTGACGCGTTAAAGTCCCGGCCCTAATATATACATATATATAAAAATATTTATACTGTTGTGGCACACTTAGATGGGTCGCAACAGAGCTTGAATGGGCAGGCCGGGGGTTTAAGAGGTTTTCCTGCTTGGCCAATTGAGCGTGTGGTGGAGTTGGGATTCCTCAAATCGATGGTGAGTTCCCACCTGTTCTGGTCTGAGTTTCTGCCCTGGATTTTTCCTGAACCTGCGGTGGATTTTTCTTTCTTGGGTTGGGTCGGGATGTGAGGTGGGCAGGAGATTTCGAGGATTTTATGGGGAAGGTTTGGAGTCATTTTTGCATCTGTTTACTGACGGCTCTAAGGAGCCGGTGAGTGGTAGGGTGGCAGTGGGGTTGGTGGTTTTGGTTGTGGTCATGAGATACAGCATGGTTGTTCAGTATTCACGGGGTAAGTCGGTAGCGGTTCTGTGTGCTTTGCGTTGGGTGGAGGAGCGTACACCGTCACGTTCAGTCATTTGCTTTGACTCTGCGTCTCTGGAGGTGCTGGCTGGGAGGTGCTCTGGGCCGCAGCCTTACTTGCTAACCTCCATCAGGTTGTTGCTATATAGGCTGGATGCTCTGGGACGTGAGATGTTTTTAGGGGTCGTTTGGGAGTTGAGGGCAATGAATGGGCAGATGCTGTGGTTAAAAGTGTGCTAGGGAGGCAGGATGTGAACTTGAGGGTGGAGTTAGGATCTGGAGCTGGAGTATCGATCTGCAATCGATTGGGTTGCGGTGGGGTTGTGGCAGGCCCCTTGGGATGATGGAGCCACTGGCCTTTGATGAGCTGCAAGGAAGGGTGGATGGTTACATCATAGATTTTGTATGAGGTAGGAGGGATTCTGTATACTGGTTTTGGTTGTAAATTTAATTCTTCTTTTAAGTCAACATTGTTTCAGATTGTTGGAGGAGTGTGTTCTAATGTATGAATTTTTGTTTGTTTTTTTACAAGTTGTGTCAAAGAAGCAAACACACTTCTTTCAGGTTTCATCTAAATGTCTTTCCTGGACAGACAAACCTGATTCTGGGATTTAACACATTTCTAAAAAGTGTCAAATTAAAATGGTAAAACTTTCATGCAAATGATGAAGGAAAAAAGTAGATTTCCTTTCACCTACAAGCCTGTGCAGTCCTCAGTTACTCTTCTCTGCCCTCAGGTGGTTACATTTAAAATTTGATTGCATCAAATTTTCTCATGAAGTCCAGAGGAAAGGTTTGGTGAGGATTTAGAAGGTCTTCTCACCAAGTTAGAAAAGACTTTGATCTGAAAACACTCTGAACCTCGTCTTTTCATCCAACTCTTTTGTTGAATCACCAATTTAAAATCTGCTCAAAGATAAAGTGCTGTGTGGTATGCTTCAAGGCTTCTTAATTGTCCTTATTTTACAATAAAAACTCTCTTTTTTTGTCTACTTTGCTGTGCAACAACATTAGAACATCTGCTCTTGAGGTTTGATAAGCAAAATGGAACCTAGTCTAATAAACTGCATTAGCTGCAGCAGATGTTTGAAAAAGAAGAAACGAAAAGACCAACAGATACTGACTTTTACAAGAAATCCACAGTCAGAAGAGCAGTGTCTGATGTCTACTTCAGTACATGAAAGCCGTCAGATAAGCTGGAAGGGTACAGACTACAAAGCAAACAGCGCCTGGCCAGCGTCCTCCATCCTCTAGTATCCTCCAGCATCTACTTCCTTCAAAATTCCACCAACCACTCCAGTCTCTCGCATCCTTCAAAAGTCTGACATGCTGATCAGAAAACTTACATTTCCTGTAAATAATCTGAAACAACTGAAAAGAATAAATATTCAACAATGGTTTGATCTAAACAGGATCAGATAACAGTTCAAACCATCTGAAATCAGAACGGTGTGACGGTGGCACAGGAGTTAAGAGCTCGCCCCATAATCGGAAGGTTGCAGGTTCGAGCCCCGCTCAGTCTGTCGCTGTCGTTGTGTCCTTGGGCAAGACATTTAACCCACGTTGCCTGCTGGTGGTGGTCGGAGGGACCGGTGGCGCCAGTGCTCGGCAGCCTCGCCTCTGTCAGTGCGCCCCAGGGCAGCTGTGGCTACATCGTAGCTCATCCCCACCAGTGTGTGAATGTATGTGTGAATGGGTGAATGACTGATTGTGTTGTAAAGCGCCTTGGGGGGTTCCAGGACTCTAGTAGGTGCTATATCAAATACAGGCCATTTACCATATTTCTATTATCAATGATGATGAAACGTAAATGATTATAAATGGTGATTCAATGTGATATTAAATGAGACAATGAATGAACTCTGATGAAACATGATCTTGTTTGTTGAAAGAGCTTCACTAGGTGACTCAGAAAATTGTGATGTCTGGGTTTAAAAACATTAATTTGGTTGTTTGTTTGATATTTTTAACAAGTTATCAAATTAATATTAACTTATCTCACGCCATTGTGGAGCCTACACAATAGTTTAGTGGAAGTTCTCGGGGATCCAGTCTGCAAGTGAAGCCGTTCTCGGCAAAGCGAGTGAGTGGACTTCTGAGGTATCTGAAGGTCGTAGGGCTCCCTCAGAACTCAGGAATATAGGGAGTGAGTCCACATTTAAAAAAATGGTTGTTTATAAACTTGGACCAACCAGATTTGAGAAATTTGTGTAGGTGTTCACCAAGACCTTCAGACGTCATACATTCCTCAGACACTCAGAAGAGTTTGAATTCACTTAATGTGAAGTAAATCTGTTAAACATTCATTTGTTAATAATTGATGTTAATATGGGAGTGTGACTAATAAAAAATCATTATTAAATCATCAAGTAGACTCATTTGGTGTATTTAAGATCTGAAATAAGTCATGAAATAATAAACATTTATGTTGATTCAATAATTCACTGTGAAGCAGTAAAGGCATTATTAAATCATTGTAGATAAACATGATATGATTGTAACAAATAAGAATAATTTCATTAGAAGAGCAAAGTCTCGTCTCCTGCGGAGGACTTTGTAGCTGCAGCTCCATGTCAACATGAGAGGTTATTTAGACTTAGTTTCCAGATGGTGCCGCTAGAGAAAGTTAAGCATGGAATTGTTTTGGTACAGGGAAGAGCACAATATTCCTGGAATCAGCTACTTGCTGGGCACTTGACTGTCTGATGACGCTGACATTGCTGTGGACAAATAACCTTGTTGGACGGCTCCAATACTACAACATAAATGTAAAGTCTTGTTTTCCCAACCTCATCGTTTACCACGCTTAAAAGCCTTTCTCAAGAGACCGCACTTGAATTTGTTATACAAGCCTTTATTTGCTCTCACCTTGACTACACCAACTGCATTCTCACCAGGGCAAACGTGTCCTACACTGGCTTCCAGTGCACTATCGGATTTAGCCCAAGTTATTAACTGTAGTATATACGGGTTGTTTGTGCCATACGCTACAGCCTTTCCCTCTGGTCTGCTTACCTTAGGCTGCTGTGCGATCCGAAGAAGACCTGCATATCGCTGGGGAGCAAGCTTTCTCTCACTCCACCCCCTTAGGATTTGTCTCCTGCTTCACATTTAGTGGACTCCGCCTTTAACAAGTTCAAGTCACAAATGAAGACTCATTATTTTAACTTAGCTTTTACCCGTCAAGACTCCTTGGCCGTTTCTCAACACTCAAGGATGCTAGTAGGTTTTGAGTACTAGACAGGTGTGGTTTTAGCAAGGACACAAGAAAGCCTGTTCTACCGAGTACGGGAGGATGAGGACGACATTTGGAACAGAACTTGTCACGTTGTGGAGATGTTTAGGACTCAAATATTCAGATTACCCAGACGACAAGAGGCAGAAATTGGTTCAAAGTAAAAATCCTTTTATTTGCAGGATAAAAGAACAAAAATAAATCCAAGGCAGCGAGCCAAAGTCCAAAAGTCCTGGAGCACAGGACACCCAAAGCTCTCTTAGAGCACCAAAAAACCTAGAGACAAGAAGCTCACTAAGAGCACGAAGACCTAGAGGCGAAAAGCTCAGACAGAGCACGAACAAACGCTGACAGAAATACAATGGACCAACAACCACACAGAGACAAGACAGGGCTTATATAGACTGGGAAGATGAGAGGGAGATGAATTGCAGGTGTGTGGGGAGAGGGACCAGGTGAACACAATTACTAACTCAGGGAGGAGGAAGAAAACACTGGTGGGAAAAACACACTAAGAGAAAAACAAAAGAACAGAAGGCATGAACCATAACTAATATTCTAAGGGGAAGCTGACACTAAAGGAAAACACTACAGAAAGAAACTACAGGGGCGTGGCTAAGAGGGGGCCAAGAGAGCACAGGACCTGGGAGAGGGAAGTCTGAGGAGGGAAACCTAGAGGGCAAATGGGGAACACCAGGAGACACATGAGGAAGACGCAGACACGACACATGAGGTGAGACGCAGACACAGACCATGACAGTATCCCCTCCCCTAAGGACGGATACCAAACACCCACATGACAGACAAACACCACAAGCAAAAGACAAGACAAAAACAAGACACAATACACCACAGGGCAGGAGAGGAGGGACCAAAACAAAAAACCACCCACAAGGGCGGGCGAGGAGGACCAGGGGACTCTGGGGGGAGGGCGACGGGGAACCAGGAGGCGGGAACAGGAAACTCTGGGGGGACGACGACGGGGAACCAGGAGGCGAGACACGGAAAGACTTGGGGGCCGGCAACGGGGAACCAGGAGGCGGGACCAGGAAAGTCTTGGGGGCCGGCGACGGGGAACCAGGAGGCGGGACCAGGAAACTCTAGGGATGGGGGGCTTTGGAGGAGGAGGAGGAGGAGGAGGAGGAGGAAGGGACTCAGGAGACTGGAACACTTGAGACTGGAACACAGGGGACTGGAACACTTGAGACTGGGACTGTGACTGGAACACTTGAGACTGGGACTGTGACTGGAACACTTGTGGGGACTGGAACACTTGTGGGGACTGGAACACTTGAGGAGACTGGAACACTTGTGGGGACTGGAACACTTGTGGGAACTGGAACACTTGTGGAGACTGGAACACTTGTGGGGAGACTTGAGCCTGGGACTCGGGAGACCAGAACACTTGTGGGGAGACTTGAGCCTGGGACTCAGGAGACCAGAACACTTGTGGGGAGACTTGAGCCTGGGACTTGGGAGACCGGAACACTTGTGGGGAGACTTGATCCTGGGACTCGGGAGACCGGAACACTTGTGGGGAGACTTGAGCCTGGGACTCGGGAGACCGGAACACTTGTGGGGAGACTTGAGACGGGGCTGTCGACTCTGAGACAGGAGGCGTCGACTTCGGGACAGGGGGCCGTCGATGTCGAGACAGGAGGCGTTGACTTCGAGACAGGAGTCGTCGACTTCGAGACAGGGGGCCGTCGGCTTCGAGACAGGAGGCGTCGACTTGGAGACAGGAGGCGTCGACTTGGAGACAGAAGGCGGGACCGTCGACCCTTGGAGAGGCGGCGTCGACCCTTGGACTGGCGGCGTCGACCCTTGGCCTGGCGGCGTTGACTTCTGACCTGGGGGCGTTGACTTCTGATCTGGGGGCGTCGACTTCTGATCTGGGGGCGTCGACTTCTGGCCTGGAGGCATCGACTTCTAGCCTGGAGGCGTCGACTTCTGGCCTGGAGGCGTCGACTTCTGGCCTGGGGACGTCGGACCGGGCGGAGCCTCTTCAACTGGCTGGGCCGGGAGCGGAGCCTCTTGGACGGGCTGGACCGGAGCCTCTGTGTCCTCCACCACTGAAGCAGAATGCATGTGATGCGTCCTCTTGGACCACCGCCGAAGCAGGATGCAATGCATCCTCTTGGACCACCGCCGAAGCAGGATGTGATGCGTCCTCTTGGACCAACGCCGAGGTCGAATGCGATGAGTCCTCCGGGACAACCGCTGAGGCAGGATGTGATGCATCCTCTCAGAAGAAGCTCAGATGTGGGTTGTAGAGCAGGGTCCTCTTGGGTAGGTGGCACTGCTCTGGCGTCTGAAGATTTATTTAACTCAGTCCGGGGTTGCAGAGCAGGGGCCTCTGAAATAGGCGGCACAACTCTGGCTGCAGGAGAATGCTGGTGATGGTGGCGACGACGACCGCAGGTGCGGCTCTTAGGTGATGCAGGGATGACGTCAACTGGATCTGGTGGAGGTGTGGTGACACAGACCATAGGGGGTTGAGCGATGGAGATGGCAGGAGCAGTTGGAGATGAATGGTGGCAGCCCACCGGAGATGGAGAGGTGGTGCTGTCAGGAACGGAGGCTGGAGATATCCGGATCGTGGAGATGTGGATGGAAGGTGGTGGTGGTGTGGAGCCGAAAGATATGAACAAGGCCTTAGCAAAGGTCCAAAAAGAAACCTCTTCAATGGGGTGAAGAGCTAAATAGCTGGTGGCCCACTCCCAGGCAAAGCACCATAAAGGACACCTTGTTGAATTCTGATGACGTCAAGTCTAGGCAGTCTGCACAATCCTGAACGAAAGTCCAACTGGATTCAGGATCTCCATCATAACGGTACATCTGGGTCCGCGGGGTCCTGGTTGGTCGGTCCATTTTGTCACGTTGTCGGGATGTTTAGGACCCAAATATGCAGATTACCCAGACAACAAGAGGCAGAAGTTGGTTCAACGTAAAAATCCTTTTATTTGCAGGATAAAAGAACAAAAATAAATCCAAGGCAGCGAGCCAAAGTCCGAACGTCCTGGAGCACAGGACACCCAAAGCTCTCTTAGAGCACCAAAAAACCTAGAGACAAGAAGCTCACTAAGAGCACAAAGACCTAGAGGTGAAAAGCTCAGACAGAGCACGAACAAACGCTGACAGAAATACAATGGACCGACAACCACACAGAGACAAGACAGGGCTTATATAGACTGGGAAGATGAGAGGGAGATGAATTCTAGGTGCGTGGGGAGAGGGACCAGGTGAACACAATTACTAACTCAAGGAGGAGGAAGAAAACACTGGTGGGAAAAACACACTAAATAATGAAAGGCTGTAACAAAGGAAAATGACCTAAGAGAAAAACAAAAGACAAGAAGGCATGAACCATAACTAATATTCTAAGGGGAAGCTGACACTAAAGGAAAACACTACAGAAAGAAACTACAGGGGCGTGGCTAAGAGGGGGCCAAGAGAGCACAGGACCTGGGAGAGGGAAGTCTGAGAAGGGAAACCTAGAGGGCAAATGGGGAACACCAGGAGACACATGAGGAAGACGTAGATACGACACATGAGGTGAGACGCAGACACAGACCATGACAGAACTGTACTCCATTGCATCACGGCAACAAGCGCTGCTTGTTCCTAGCTACGGTTAAACGACCTGATTAAAAAAAAATTCTAGTTTGTTCCTTAAATAACAACTAAAGCATATCATTTGCATTTGGTCCATATTTGATCAAAACTGATGAAATACCAGCATTTTCTGCTGTTATATGATTTAAAAAAAATTCATTGAAACAGAGCTACTCTGTTTTTATTCTGATAATGGGATAGCTAATTAGCATTTTGAGGGATCGTGAAACGTAAAACCCAAACACACACAGCAAATTTTACAGGTTACACACAATTATTTACAATAACAGACAACGTAATATACAGGTCATAATCTGATCATCATTTTAAACTCATTCAATTGTCCAAATTTCAGACTGATGCCTTGTTTTAGCAGTCTTTTTAGACATTTGCTACAGAAAGGGTTCTGACCATAGGCGTCATTTTAACCGGGGACGCCGGGGACATGTCCCCCGCAAAATTTGTGATTGGCAGCTGTGTCCCCCCCACTTTCAAAAAATCCTGCTGATGAGGGTTTTTGTTTTACCAGCTCAGATCTTATACCAGGGGTCGGCAACCTGTTCCCATCAAAGAGCCATTATTACCCGTTTCCCACAGTAATGAAAACACTGGGAGCCACAGCAGCGCAGCGTTGTGGGCGGTTCCTACCCTCAGACAGCAGAGAGCTGCTCACAAAAGGTGACATCAGCCGGTACCATGGGCGTCGCACCCGTGGGGGATGCAACACCCACACTTTTCCAGCTGTTTTGCTCACCTCCACACCAGTCTGGTTTCTTTACGTTGCACTCACTCTGTTTGCCTCATCTCCTTCTTCACCTCCCCTATTCTGACAGCCGATGTCGGGTTCAAGGAGAGCAGGAGATGGAGGGACGGAAGAGCTCGACTGAATTCATAATTTTACATCTTGACATTAGCTGTACAAAGTCTGAGTTTGATCAAGTGAAGAACAACAATTTGCAGAGGTTTATAACAGGCGCGGCGCCAGGTTTTCATTTTTGGGTGGGCCACGATAATTTTGGACGGACCTTAATAAGCAGCGACTTAAGTGAAGCAGGCAGGTCGTGCTAGAAAATTTCGTTTAAAAAGACGTCATAAATGTTTTCCCCCGTCATTTTTTATTCTAAAATATGAAGTAAAAACTCCCAATTTAATTTTCATTCATTTCTCATTAATATGCAGTCTACACCCGTGCGTTAATTGGACCATCTTCCAGCATCCAGCCCACCTCTCCAAATGCGTAAAATGTGCATCACAGCCACTAGGCGCACCGTGCGCACCGTCAGCTGTCAGCCCAGACAAGAGCAGAGCAACTAGAGAAAGAATAGAGGATAATTCTGTCTGGATGTGGATGGAGATTACATTTTACAACAGCCTGATCATCATTTAAATACGTAAACCATCACCTGTCTTCTAGTCCACGCTATCAGCATTATTTTAATTGGTGTGTGTGTGTGTGTGTGTGTGTGTGTTTTCCACTTCAAACACTGGTCTAACCAACCAGACCAGCGTGTCCAGTAACATATTAATGTTACAATTAAACAGTTTCACTTCATGTAGGCTAGGAACATTTCACCTGCCGTAGCCCGACCGCTTCTGCTCCACATAAACTTTGTGAGTGACCAAATGTCTCTACAGGTGCTTTCTGAGCTGAAGAGGCGACTGGATGCGTCATGCGTCTCCATATTGGAGACGGGAACAAGCGCTATTCAGCCAAACTTTCATAATTTCATAAAAAATAACATTTTTCCAAGTGACACATCCCTCAGAGAGACCGGGTTTCCAGACCGCTTCAGTGGGAGGAAATCAACCAACATCCTTGAGTTTATCCATCAAAATAAACAGTCAAATGGAAATATCTGTAACCTGTAATTTAACTCTTTTGCCTTCTTGTGAAGATTGTTGCAAAGAGAAACAACTAAACTTGATTAACCCCAGAGCCACGCGCACTGCGCTGTAGTCCGTGACTGTAAATGAGGGGGAAACGATTTAATCGGATCCTTTTCTTTTCAACATGGTTTAATGTAAAGTTTCATTCAGTACAAACTTTAGTTACACCAATCTAACGAGACAGAGCCTGGATTTGTATTCTGAACAGTTTAAACATGTTTAAAACGGAGACATGCGTGACGTGTCTAAAATTCGCACCTGCTCCGCTATTACGGAAATTAAACTAACAAGATGAATAGCATGAACTTATTTTGGGCATAGACAACATCCCCCACACTATTGAAAAGCTTGCAACGCGCCTGGTCGCTCGTGTACGTCAAAGTTATCTTTCATAAAAAGATAATCAATAAAACGATTAAATAAAGTGGGTCCAGAAGCTGTAGCCAGTCTCTGCCTTCAATATTCACCCTGTTGGTGGTTTTACTGAGCAGGTGCCACTTTTGTCATACGTTTCTTTTTAAAACATGTTTAGACTGTTCAGAATACAAATCCAGGCTCTGTCACGTTTGATTGTTGTAATTAAACTTTGTAGGTGGGGAAGGTCAGAAAGCAGCTCAGAAGCGCATATGATTACACACAAGCGTGACGCGTCAACCCGGTCTCACAGTAAGACCGGGTCGGACCTGTCCAGGTTTACGCAGACAATCTTTACATTTAGAATTAGCTTACAGATGTAAAATTAATGCAGTAAAATATAAAGCATTTTATTTAAATATCCATTCATTATTTTACAAGCACAGAGAGCCGCATCAGATGGATGGAGGAGCCGCATGCGGCTCCAGAGCCGCGGGTTGCCGACCCCTGTGCTAGCCTACTTTATTGTCCCCAGCAATTTTTAAGCCCCACTCAAGTGTATGGTTATTGTCCCCAGCAATTCTGAAAACAAACTGACGCCCCTGGTTCTGATGACCATTTCGCAAAAGCTTTATCAACAGTCCCTTACTTTTAAGGGGTGTGTCATCATTTTGTGCCCTTAGCTCTCCTCCAGTCCTTACCATAACATATTTCCTTTAGACATCAGGGGTTGTTGGATGAAGGTATAGAATTGGTTACGGCAATCTTGCTTGGTGGTTGACAGACTGTATTTCTGCTTTAAATATTGCAAACCACCTAGACATCTATTTTTGTTTTGTTTTCAGGGTGAAACCTTCTAGTTTCAAGAGCTGCACCTGGGCCCATGCTCTTCAGGTGGGCTCCTCCGTTCAGTGACTGTTTTGGTTATGTTTGGGGTTTTGCAACAAATATATTTTCACGCATCCAGGCATTCAGACATTATTGATGTTTGATTAAAGCTCTTTTTCATTAAATAAGTTATTTTACTGCTGTCTCACTCTGTCCTTGAGCCAAGATGGAATAAAAACCTGATAAATGTTTCCTCCCATTGATTCATGTACTCTTGCCACTGCATATTCAAATAATAATAGTTCAAGCATTTTTAGGAATTACAGTATTGCTCACTTTGTGTCTTTATGTCATTTTATTTCTTAAACAAACTCTACAAATGTGTGCAGGTAAGAAGATGAGGCTTTCAGCACCACATCCTGGTTAAGCACACTTAACAGAAATACAACATGGCAGTAACGATGTGGCTGCACTAGAACATGTACAGACAGACAGAGAAATAGAAGACAAAGAAACATGAACCAGCACCCCTCATAGGCCCCACCCTACCTCCCAGACTGGTACAGGGCATTAAAAAGTCCAACCGTTCTTTCATCTGTGGCCTTGGGCTGTGGGGGGTGGGTTTCTGCATGTGTGTGTGTGTGTGTGTGTGTGTGTGTGTGTGTGTGCGTGCGTGCGTGCGTGCGTGCGTGCATGCATTCTCTGGAGGTGGGAGTTTTAGGCAGTCGGGCTTCAATTCGCTGATGGTCGTAAAATATTCATACGCACATGGTTCTGATGGGCCATAATTGATCAATGGTTGACATTAAACACCCCAGTTTGGCTGCACCTGTGACCCCCACCCCACACTACCATCACCCATGCACACACACCTCACCCACCATCTCAATCCCTCTCATCCCACCCAACTGCTCCTTAATAAGCTGAGACAGACAGACGGAGGAGGACGGAGATGAATGGAGAATGAACGCCCAACAGCTCAGTCACAGCAGAATAATTATTGAGTCAGCTCTAGCCTTCTGTCGTTAACATACTCAGCCTCCGCTTCAGCACACATTTACAGGACAGTAAATACTTAGTACATAAACAGCATGACAACATGGATGGTTAAATAACTCAAATGTCAGGTGCCTCATGCACCTCATGATCTTGTGTGTATCTTTTTAGTCAAGTTACAACCAATAATGTATTTCTAAAAGTTGTTACCCCTAAACTACTTTAAATCAAAGTGGGAATATAGTGATCGACTTCCTTGTAAAACTACTTTAAATAAGTTATAGAGTTAAATTCTGATGCTTAATGTGTCTGGCAAAAAGAAGCCATCCACTGGTTTGGACATAATGATAGACGGTATTAAAGTGCTAATGTATAGCTTATTCTGCTTAAGGACTGGGACAAGCTTTGCATACAAAACCAGAGCCGTCCTGCACTCCTGAGGAGGGGGAGATGCTGCAAAACAGAAATCAATGACCAGTGGAGCGCACAGATTAGTTACTCCTTTCAGAGACAGCCTGCATAATCATCAAATGCAATACCAGTTATTGTCCTGGGGGCAGGCGGGGGTGTATGTGGGAGAAGGACGAGGTTCAATCTGCAGGGCCGGCAGAGAGAATAGTTGTCATCAAAAGATAGACGGAGGACAGAGAAAGCTGACTTCACTTCGTTCCATGTTTATCAGACCACACTGTTTTCCTCGTTAGTGTCGTGTTGTTTTGTCAATTTGCCCGAAGTTTGTCTACGTTGTTCTTCAGTGACAAATAGGACATGTGGTTTGCCTCCTGCAGGAAAAATCACATCAAACTGAGTTTAATCAGCTCGGTAGATGGGCGGAGGAAATATTGAAATATTGTTGAACACCATTGTTCCTTTTGTCTGTCTGCAGATTGTTTGTCTTAATCCAGTGCATGTGTGTGTGTGCGTGCGTGTGTGTGTGCGTGCGTGTGTGGGTAATCAAAGGAAGGCAGTGCAACTTGTTTGGACAGCTGCTGAGAAAATATTGATTGGTTTAGAAATGATTAAACCCCCAGGAGTCAAAACAGGCTGTTGCTGTGCTGTCAGACTCAATTTTTAAAACGATAAATTATTAATAACCAACATACATAAGAGTCATAACAATATCATAGTGTCAGTTAGTTAAGAAAGATCTAGAGGAATAATGATTGATGACAACGCCCTTTCATTGTAGAGTGGAGTTTATGGACAGATGAATATGATATAAACTGACAGATTGATATCAGTTCACATCTTTACTCAGCTTACATAGATTAGACGGTAAAAACCTGAATCGCCACCACCATAGGCAACCATCTGTGGACTAGAATTTTAATCCTTAGTAAAATCTCAATTATTCTATATGTCAATGTACCTTTATTATCTGTGTTATTGTGGAATTTCATCATTGTTATTGCTTTTTATTGTTTTTAATTTGTTATATTTACTTTTGAAGAGTGAGTAATAACAACACTTGATTTCCCTCTGGGATTATTAAAGTACTTTAGAATTTAAATTATTATTTCATTGATAATCAAGAAATACCCTTTCATGCAGGAGACACCATCTGTCAGATCTGCTGCAGTCTGCAGCAACAGAAAAAAGGAGCAAAGTTTAAATGATTCATACTACGTCCACCACCACCACTACTACTACTACTACTACTACTACTACTACTACTGTTTCACCCACTGCTAATACCACCACCACCATCACTACTACTACTACTACTACTACTACTATTTCACCCACTACTACCACCACCACCACCACCACCACCACTACTACTACTACTACTACTACTACTACTACTACTACTACTACTGTTTCACCCACTATTAATACCACCACCACCATCACTACTACTACTACTTCTACTACTATTTCACCCACTACTACCACCACCACCACCACCACCACCACCACTACTACTACTACTACTACTACTACTACTACTACTACTACTACTACTACTACTACTACTACTACTACTACTACTACTACTACTGTTTCACCCACTACTAATACCACCACCACCATCACTACTACTACTACTACTTCTACTACTATTTCACCCACTACTACCACCACCACCACCACCACCACCACCACCACTACTACTACTACTACTACTACTACTACTACTACTACTACTACTGTTTCACCCACTACTAATACCACCACCACCACTCCTACTTTCACCACCACCACCACCACCACCATCACTACAACTACTACTACTACTTCTACTACTATTTCACCCACTACTACCACCACCACCACCACCACCACCACTACTACTACTACTACTACTGTTTCACCCACTACTAATACCACCACCACCACTCCTACTTTCACCCCCACCACCACCACCATCACTACTACTACTACTACTTCTACTACTATTTCACCCACTACTAATACCACCATCACCACCACTCCTCCTACTACTACTTCACCCACTACTAATACCACTACTACTACTACTATTATGTCACCCACCACTACTACTACCACCACTACTACTACTACTACTACCACCACCACCGCCACTCCTCCTACTACTACTTCTACTACCATTTCACCCACTACTAATACCAATACTACTACTGCTACTACTACTATTACTACTACTACTAATACCACCACCACCACCACTTCTACTACTACTACTACTATTTCACCCACTACCAATACCACCACCACCACCACTTCTACTACTACTACCACCACCACCACTGCTACTACTACTACTACTGCCACTACTACTATTTCACTCCACCCTGTGGTGGGAAAACCACCTACCCTTGGGGGAGTTGGCGGTTGCAGTGACACACCACTTTGCACCCTGCGGTGGGAATACTACCTGCCAAAGGGGGGACTGATGGTGGCGCTGATACTCCGGCTGAAGCCCAGCACCTTGCAGTGGGGACTCCACCTGCCGAAGGACATGCTGATGACATCACTAGCACTGCTGTACTACAGCTGGCGCTGGTGACCTCTAGCCCCGAGGTTGGCTGACTTCTTTATTGTACTTTCTGCTTCATGTTTCGCTGCTCTTGTGTGTCTTCGACTTGTTTCTTTCTCGCATTCCTTTCTATGTTCTATAGTTCGTGTGTTGAGTTGGTGTCCGGTTTCTCCTATGTATGTTTTATTGCAGAGTTTGCATGGGATTTCGTAAATGACTCCACGTTTAAGTCCAGCTGGCATCTTGTCTTTTGGGTGTACTAGTCTGTTTCTAATTGTTGTGTATGGTTTTGTTGGTGTGTTTATGTTGTGTTTTTTCATTGTTGCTCTTATTTTTTCCGTTATGCCTTTAATGTATGGTAAGGTTATGACTGGTTTTGGTTCTTGTCTTTCTGGGTTTCTGGTTCTTTGCTTTGGTTGTTCTTTTCTTTCTATTGTTGTTTGCTGTTTTCCTTTGTTTATTGCCCATGTCGGGTATCCGCAGGTCTTTAAAGCATGTTGTATGTGTTTGTCCTCTTGTTTACGGTCTCTTTCTTCTGTTATTATGTTTGCTCGGTGATATAATGTTCTGATTACTGACATTTTGTGTATGGTGGGGTGTTCTGATGTCCATAATAGATTTCTTATGGGGCATATTCACATATAGGTTGATTACTAACTTCACTGATTTACATTTTAGTGATCTTCTTCACTCATATATCTACCTTTTATATTATTTTACTTACAGTTGATTAAGTTTGATAACTTTGTTAATTTACCAGTTATGGGCTACAACCATTTTTGCCCTTCATTTTGATGAAATTTTTGCTTAGTGGCATGATTTTTTCCCTTACATATATTATAGGGTTTTATTATTTTGTTCTTTTACACCACTATTTTCAGTACACATGGTGTACTGCATCCATTTTTTTCACTTGGACTCTGTTCACATAATTTGCTTCACATAGTACATACAGGTACACATATTGGCAGGTTTCTTTTATTTGTTGATTTGCATCAGACACCATTTGTTTGTGTCTACATTGAAGTGCCCTGTGTTGCGCTCTCTCTTCTCTGCTGAGTTTCGCCGATGATCCCTGATTCCTGGGGGTGGCCCTATGATTCGTCATCGGACTCTGCTGCTTGCTGCTTGGTGTTCCGGCTCGTTGTACCTGGACGTCCATTGATTCCGGCTATGGCTGCTAGTATACTTCGTTCGCTGGGACCTGATCTGTTGCCTGCTCATCTTCCTCCTACTCTGGATTACACTAAGTGCAAGGATCAAATTACTGTTTGAATTTTTCCCTCCACGTGAAGATACAAGGTTCTTCTGCTGCTTGAAATACTTCCCTTCACGTGGATTTATTAATGATCTGCTAACTGTTGATTTAACCGCTTCCAAAGGAAATTATCCGTGACTGTCCTTCGGTGTGGGGTTCGTTCCTCACCACTTTTGGCCTCTGCCTGGGAAATTACACCTTGCTTTCTCGACGGAGTCCTTCGGGCCTCTGGTTTGTTCAACGTCAGGTGGTCTCTGCCTGGACCACCATGCCCTTGAAAAGGGGGGATATGTAGCATCATGAAATGTCCTGTTTTTGACCTAAAGGTCATGCTCTGCTGCGTCTGCTCGAGTGGAGACATAATGTCTCTGACACAGGCCTAATCTGCATGAGATATTGGCCAAGGCCTTTCATGAGTCTGCTCATCTGAACTGCTTTACCTCTTTACAGCTCAAGACAAGACAGAGAACTCTTTTGATAAATACATACAACGTTTGTTATTGCCAATTATAATGTGAGCCCAATGTTCAATCAATCTGTGAAATGACAATGTCATTACTTGATATTATAATTCTGTGATCAGTAGTATTTTACAAGTAATTATAATCTTGGACAGCTGCACTAGACACGTGATGACACAGAGTAATGCTAAAGTCACATGACACATTTCCTTTTGTCTGATCCAATCAGAACCTTCGTTTCTGACGAGAGGCGTGGTTTTCTGTGGTTTTTGTATAAGCCCTCTTTTGCATGTCAAATTCTGATTTGCCATTAAACCAAAATATGAACAATTATAAAAACTATTCCCACGTCACCTTTAGTTCAGTTCAAAGTGTTCTAGAGAAGTTCGGACAGGCCATCCGAACACCTCTTCAGCCGAAAGAACCTTACTCGACAAGCTGGATAAAATCCGTTGCATGTGACACCTGACCGCAATGGTTCCTTCAAGAAAAAAAGCTGAACCTCACGACCCCTTCAGGTTCTCGTTGATGCCAATAATAACCTGTCGTGACCTGGGAGCATTCCGAGACTAGACTGGTCGGCACCGCTGCTTTTCTACTGGCTTCGGTACCAAGGAGGGCCCTAAAGACCTCGGCATTCTGGATCAAACGGAGGCTTCTCCTGGGGTACGTAGCCCGAAAGATGGCGTTTCATGTGTGTTATAAATCTCCAACTAAAGTTTAGAGCGAAACATTCACTCCCACTCAGAACTAAATGCTTCTCTGGATACGAGGTTCTGATAACAACATTCCACACCAGCTCAGTGGTCTAGTGGTAGAGTGTCCGCCCTGAGACTGGGAGATCAGGGTTCGATTCCTGGTCGGGTCATACCAAAGACTTTGAAAAAATGGAACCTAATGCCTCCCTGCTTGACACTCAGCATTAAGGGGTTGGATTGGGGGGTTAAACCACCAAATGGTTCCCGAGCGCGGCTGTGTCTGCAGCTCACCGCTCCCCCAGGGGATGGGTCAAATGCGGAGAACAAATTTCACACACACACCTGTGTGTGTGACAACTAATGGGACTTTAACTTTAACACATATACATCATTCATCTCACGTCTCATTCCACCTAGTTCATCAGTACATAGAGTGTTTAAAGGCAGTCTTGTATAAATTGTGTAGAAATAAGTTTCTTAACTATTATAAGCCTGACTCTCTCTCTCTTTCCTCGGGGTTAATACGAAGTGTCATCTTCTGGTTAAAAAATATTCAAAGATCCATCAGATTGATATTTCATATTTCTATGGAATCTCACATTTTATGGTTCCTAAGTAAGATGTAAACTACCCATCGTTACACTTTATAGGAAAAATTCTCTGGGCTAAGTTTGATGTACTCATTCATATCCCGATTCAGTCCGACGTAGATGTAGCTTACATGCTTTTTTTACATTATAGCCAATGAATCAGCCAATGGCCAGTGGCCAAAAGAGCCTGTCATTGAACACCTGATTTGATTTATCATGGAGATCCACCCAGCACTGGGCCAACCACATGGAGTTCCTGTTCACTATGAGGGTTAGGGCCCTATAACACTTGTTATAGTCCCAAAATCCCATGTTAGCTGACATGAGCAGTTCTTCATCCAAAAAATGTGCTCTAGGAAATAAAAACTCTAAAGTCAATGATTACTGATAACTAAAGGGTTATGTCTTCCAAGCAATAAAAAGTCCTTGGAAATTAAGATGCTATATTTAGGCTTGTAATTAAGTTATAAAATGAGAAACTGCCTTATGTTTCTGCTTTTAACAGAACAGACAAAACCAACTGTGATTGTTTAAAAAAGACGAAAGTCTGGTGCAGGACTGTTTACAGCACATGGGTGATGTATAACATCATTAATCAGTCTAATTCTTAAATCTCCTTCTTGTTGAACCATCTGCTCAGTGACATTCTGTCTGATAGTCTGAGCAAGACTTTTAAATATTGTGGCACACTTCACTGTGTCATCTGATTGCAAACTGATTGTAAGCTCCACATTTCTCTCGGTTTGTTTGTCAGTATTCTGGAGATTAGATGCCAGCACCAAGTGAGTCTAATTTTTGCTGCTTTAGCCATGAAATAAAGCTGAATAAAAGGCTGATGGCTGCATACAAATTATGACTTTTCCATGACTTTTTATCAGTAATTGGTTCAGTTTAGCACAGTTTTATCCTCTTTAAGAAGTTGTAATTTAGTGGAAAAATATGCATGAGCTTGTGGGAAAGAGAATTTAGCCTAAAAATTGTGATGTTGTTGTGTTCATTGCTGCAGAACAATGTGGAAACTAAAGCAAGTAGCTCACTGGGCTGCAAAATACAACCCCCATAAAACAAGGTACATTTGAAGATGAACTGATACTGAGTTGGTCTATTTGACATATTTCTCAGAAATCTGATTTGGCCATTGACATAATTGCAAGCAAATTGAGAAACATGCAAATTTAGTAAAAATACATGTTCAGTTACGTATAAAATAGTTCACAATGTACTCTCACAATCCGCATCATTTGTGACTCACAGAAACTAAACAATATCAGTTCCTGTAGGTTTCCACATGCTTGTTATTTTTGTCACCAAGAGACATAAACACAATCTGAATCACTGCATTAGACATGTTGACACCTTGTAAAGATGGACCAAATAACCAAAAGTGTAACTGGAAGGTGCATTTGCTGAGATCTGAACACAAAGAGGTTTTAGAAATGGAAATGGATGTAAAATTCTGATCAGTTAACATTAGTGCTGCTGTCTTTACTTCAGCTGGGAGTTTTGTTAAAAGCCATTTTTACAAAACAGTGATGTCCCGCAGCGCTGAAGCGGCATTAGGGAGCCTTACCCCAATTTTGCACTGAAAGCATCAGCAGCGTGGAACGGCGGCAGAATGCCGCTGCTTTAAATAGAATCCGTTATAGTCTATGGAGTGTTTCAAACCAGCCACAATGTGGCATTTTTCAGGCTCATCCCTGAAGCGGCACACTGCACCGCTGATGATAGAAACAGGTTCTATTTTTGCCGAGTCGCTTTAGGGACACGTCAGTTTTCACAGTTAACGTAGGGCTAGACAGGAAACCACACACGGTTTCAGTGTAAAATCCCTGGTAATTTTCAAAATAAAAGTACTGCAGCGATGGAATTTCATGTAGCTTACGTGTGACCCAACAGCTTATTTACTCCCAGTATTGTTCCATAAGTGCAGCGGTGTGTTTTTCATGGCTTTGATCCTGGCAGTGGAGAGGAACAACATCATCTTGGGCGACGGTGGCACAGGAGTTAAGTAAGTAAGTAAGTAAAAGTTTATTTATAGAGCGCCTTTCACAGATATAAATCACAAAGCGCTGTACAACATGAGTAAGATCAGGGCAAATACCTCTAACCAATAAAAACATCAGAAAAACAATAGCAGTGATAAAATAGTAAATAAAATCATGAGTAAAAACAAAGTGAAGGTGTGAACCCGAACAAAGCCATCTTTTAGAACATTTAGGGAGGGAACGCCTGGATGAAAAAGTGAGTTTTTAGATGATTTTTAAAGACCTCTACAGTGTCAGAGAGACAGAGATTTGAAGGCAGACTGTTCCAAAGTCTGGGGGCAATAGTCTGAAAGGCCCTGTCCCCTTTGGTTTTCAGTCTGGTTCAAGGAACAGCCAGGAGGTTTTCAGATGTGGATCTGAAAAGTTAAGTGCTTGCCCCGTAATCAGAAGGTTGCAGGTTCGAGCCCCGCTCAGTTTGTCGCGGTCATTGTGTCCTTGGGCAAGACACTTAACCCCCCTTGCCTGCTGGTGGTTGTCACGGGTGCTGGTGAAGTAAGCCGAGGAGAGGCGAGGATCCAAACCGGGGAGGAAACAGGCAGGACTTCTTGCGATGATTTATTCTGAGACACGCTGGACAATGAAACAATGACACGACATGGAACACAGAACAGAAGGGGTTTAAATACACGAGGAACGGGAGCTTTGGTGATTGGGAAACAAGAGGCAGGTGGGAGCAAGTAACGGAGACACAGACTAAAACCTAAGAGAAGACAGGACAGGGTGTGACAGTATATATATATATATATATATATATAAATATAAATATATATATATATATAAATATAATATATATATATATATATATATATATATATATATATATATATATATATATATATTACCTCTACTTATGACCAATAAGCTGTGATACTCCATCTAAATATGGAATATCAACCCTGCTTGGTCTTTACGGTGTTTAATCAGAAGATTCAAGGATTCTTTATTTATTAGGGGATTGTAAACACTTCGTTTTGATTCAGAAAAGAGTCAGGTTTATAAAAGTAAGAATTTATTTTACCAACAATTAAAACATGACAAGTTAACTAACATTTACTGTGATGGATGGAACTAAATGTGATGTATGAAACCTATGTGTGAATGCGATGTTAGTCAGAACTTCCGTATTTAGGAGAGCTGAGTTCTGGATGCAAAAGAATTAGGTTTGCGTTAAGCTATGAAGTTGATTATTATTAAAAGCACATCAGATGCAATCTGTGTGTCTACTTCACCCATTTTCGGAAACCCTCTTGGTAGATCCTAATTTTAGAGAGGTTGGATGACCTCTGGCACCGGAGGGCTGTAGAATAGGGCACCGACTCTTCAGTCCAGAGATGTCTTGGGTAACAGATGGATGGAACCGCGTGTCTGGGACTCTTTAAGGAGTCAGAACAAGATCAGCTTGTTCTGCAGGAACTGTTTGCTGTGTCAGCTTTGCAGGTGCTAAAAGGTTTTGACGACGTGTCAAAAGCTTTTATGGGTTAAAGAGGGTTTTGCTTCAGATGGCCGGTCTGAAGCGTTCTCTAGAACTGAGGAATCACCAGAGTGATCCAGTTTTAATGTTCTCATGTTATGATTTGTGTAGCCAACCAGAGGTTGACAAGTTTGAGGAATATTACCAAGAATCTCAGAAACACACCTTCCTTTTTACCAGATGCTCTGATCTGGGGTAGAGGACTATTTATGTGTCATGAGTTTAACTTAACCTTGCTTGTTCTTGTGTGAGTGCCAGTGGTGATGACCTTGTCATATAAACATGCTGAAACATATTTCAATCACTGAAATCATAACATAACTTTCATTTCAAACTTCAATCATTGAGCACAGATTAATGAAACATTTCATTATATAATAATTATTATAAGTAGCAATAAACAAATGTTTATTTAATGATTATCTAGCTTATAAGTTGTAGAAGTTCATATTTGATTTAGGAAATCATTTTTTGATTTAGCAAATAATCCGGGCTGCGAGTGTTCCTTATATGAAGGCATGAAGAATCCTGAAAGATTGGACCTTGATGAGAGTGTTATTGACATTTTGTTATCTGTGTTCAGAGCTGCAGGCTCTGAGATCCAGCTGGTGGGACGAAGGCAGGCTGATTTAAAGGGGACACATGCAGTCTCGTGTCTCCTTTTTGACCAGATGTTGAATGGTCAAACAGTACCTAAAAACTGACCATTGCTGGGCATTACAATAGTGATGAAGAGAAAAGCAACAACTTGTCTTATGTTGACTTGAGCTTGTGAGAAAGCCATGTTCCGATATGTCACCTTTGCTTCTTTAAAGATTTCTGAGGTTGATTCATTCAAAGGACAACAATTACATATCTTCCTTTTTTTTCTTAAAGGAGCATGGGGCAGGAATTGTCCAAAAACAAAAAGTACATGTTCATTCTTGTGAAGCTTATGGATGATGAAGCATTTTAAACTAAAAAGAATGATAAAACCAGTTTATCATTCCATTTTGTTAATCACGCTGTGTGCTGCAAAATGCAAAACATTCCTGATCCGAATTTCCCGCGCTGTATTACGGATATGATGTTAATTGACGCTTCAAGCGCGTTCTCGACAAGGGCCAAACCCGGAAAAACATTTGGAAGCTTGCTAGGTAGCGGTAATGCGTCTTTCACTACTAGCCACGTTAAAACCCTAAACAGAAGAGGAAGAACCCTGGAAATGGATTCTACAACTAGCAAACGACCAAGCGCCACTCAAAGCCCGCTAAAGTGGCACAAAGAAGAAGGTTTTATCAGCGGCATCTCGAGAGTTAAAAAGAAAATATGATAAAAGTCGGCCAGGGACTCGAATATCTATTGGTTACGCTCTGGAAGAATGGAGGCTGCTTCAGCTGGATTTGGGCCTGAAAAAGGATGCGGACATGGCACATTTTCTAGTGACCACGTAAGTGTTGGTCTCCTTATTTCTGCTGTAGGTTTCAGTAACGAGTAGGTAAACATATCAGAGCTGTGTCTGCACAATTTGAGAAAATAAAATAAAACTTATGGATTTAGATAATGCTGATTTAGGTAATCTAACAAATCTTTGTGCAGATGAACAAGAAACTTATCTAAGCTAACGGTGTTTAGCATATGGCTTCCTGATCAGTTTGAAAATGCTAAAAGCAACTAAGGAGTAATCAGATCACTTCTACGTTTTGTGGACGACACACCGCATGTGTTTGGAGATAAATGAATGCTCCGTTTATTCTGACGAGAAAAGTAAACAGAGCTTGATTTGATTATATGACGTCACCGCTCAGCCGGAGAGAGTTAGCGTGCGTTAGCATGTTAGCTGTGATAACGCTAACGGTTTGTATGTACCACAGAAGAGAACATTTCCAAACCAAAGATGAGTCTTTAGAATTATGTCATATTTGATCTACAGTCCAACCTCTAAGCAGGACTGTTACTTTAGTAGATAATGTTATTCGTGGGGTTTGTGTAACAGAACCCCATCAGAATATCTTTCCCTAATGTTATTGCTGTGCTACAAAAGAGTAAATAATAAGTCAGCCATAACAACACGTTTGCCTAAAAGTAAAGTTGTGCAGAAGTTTGTGTTTATTTTTCTAAATTTGTCCAGTTGAATGTAGGTCAGAATAAAATATGTTTGTGAAAATGATAAATAAATTTTTTTATAACTGACATGCATTTTCATATTATACTAGTTGTGCCACAGGTAAAGAAGCTTAGCCATTATTGATCTATGTAAACAGAAGGTGTAGAGTCTCAACCAACTTGTTGACATTTTTGTTTAAAAATGTGTTTTCCAGCTACCGGAAGAAGCAGGCTCCTGAAACTGCAATTCAGGGAGGTTATGTGAAGGCAACCTCAACACCCAGTAAGAGAACAGCAGCTAAAATGTCGCATCGATTATCTCCAATTGAACCTGTGTCTGAGGGGTTAGTATATTTTCTGTAAAACAAATATTCACGTTTTTGTGCTATGATATTTCATACATTAAATTACACCTTGCATATCCACACTTGGTTCAGAACTAACATCACACCACCAAACATTTCTGACATTATCTTTACAGGGAAGATTTTCTAATGGCTGGTGTTGAGGCACTGATGACCAAGATTTGGATCCTTTTGAAGAAAGGTAAATTTGTTCATGAGAAGTCTTGCCATATACGCAGGAAATTACTGCTGTACTATGTGCAAAAAACATAAAAACACAATAGATAAGCAAATATAGGTCATTATATATATTTATGTTGTGAAGTGTCAATTCACAGCAGATTGTTGTTATTTGCAGAAATAATTAATGACAGATGTATTAGGCTCCACATTTATCTCTTTAGAATCAGTACCATTTCAGGTAAGTTCCAGTATTTATCTTTACGTACAACAAATATTATTGTGTTGTCTGTAGTTTCAAATCCATGGATCTAGCTACGGATGCAGTCCAAATTGATGAGGACCAAGCAAACAACTTACTCAACAGTGTGTGAGTTGCAATGTCTTCTTATCTAGGGGTGGGCAATATAAACGATATAAGGTAGAAATGATATAAAATTGGGTAATTTTACGGCCCCCAGCTCGTCTAGGAGATGATGTTAAAGGGGGCGTAAAGAAAGATATGTGAATTACCGGACAAAACCAAGATTTACTCTCTTAGGAGTTTATTAACTAAAAAACACTGCTTTATGCAGGCTAGGACAAAATGAATTCAAAACCAAAAGGATGTCCCACTGGGGAATTAACAATACTAAACAGAAGGATCATCCAATACTGGGTAAATAACAATACTATTAATAGACACAAAACGCCAGTACTAATCCGGGAAAGTAAAGGAATGAGACAAACACAAAAGGCTACACCAAAAGGGTGAGCTGAACTCTTTAACGAGTATTCTAATGGAGACAAAAATGAGCTCTGGCTACTAGGAAGTGTACCACACAGGTAATCAAAACGAAGACTTTAACATCTGGTTTGCTAGGAGGGAAAAAGAGGAACACTCGCTTTAACAGCAGGCCTCTACTAAGCTTCCCTCCTCGAATGACAGAGGGAGCTGCCTTTTATAGGAAGCTCCCTGATTGAGAAGATTAGCGACACCTGGCTCAGCTAGAGCCAGGTGAACAGGTAGGAGCTCTGAGGCCACCTTGTGGCCACAAAACAGACAACGTCTGTGTTACGACTCAAGTTTAGGATCCGGGCACAGGTAATTAAATGAAGGTAAAAGGAGTGGGAGGAGTCGTAGGGCTGTTAAATAACAATATCTTTTAATAACATAAAAGGAGGGGATATAACCGCCTCAAAGGATAATACCAGTTACACAAAAGGAAAAGGGCTGGGGAACAAGCCCCAGGGATAAAATACAACAAAATATACCAAGCTTTCTGGTTTAGCTGGAACCTATAAAACTTTACAAATTAAAGGCTGGTGTTCTACACTTCTGGATCAAGATAAACAAATCTAATAAACGAAAACTATAACCACCATCTGTCTAGCGTAGGACCTCTAAAACACGCACACTCGATTTGATTACAATCGGACACGGAACTCAACGGGAGTGAGGAGCAGGGAGACAACCCATGGGTAAGAGTTGCTCCTCGAACAGCTGATCCCACGTCGTCTTTATCCTCTCCGGCACAGCTGAAACAATCAGTCCTTATCTCATGCAGCTGGACTCTCCGTGCTTCAACCAGGGTTCCTGGATGACATCACTGCCGCACGTTCATTTTGAGGGAATCCCCGACGTCGCCATGGAGACGAGACGCTCTTCCTGGTTCTCACTCGCCGACAGGTTTCTTCCGCTCTGCCGCTCCACAATGAGTATGCCAAAAATAAAAATAAAATACAATAACCACAAGTACTTACAGGCCCCACTGAAAAAGGGGACGTAACAGTCTGTAACAGGTAATGATAGTTTTTGGCTATATCGCAATACGGCGATATTGTGATAACACATGACGTCACTAAGATGTGCACCCTGCTGACAATGGGACAACAGAATGGCAGTGACTGCAAGCATGGAGTGGGCGGAGGAGGAGGCCTATATGCCTCAAGTGGCATATATTTGCCACATGAGGATATCTAAAAGCATGTCATTTTGACATCTATAAACAGATGAAAAAATATATCGCAATATATATCGTTACTGCACATGCTTCAGATTATATCGCAATATAGATTTGAGGCCATATTGCCCAGCCCAATTCTTATCTACATTTTTTTTTTAAACTCCAAAGTCTTAAAACAATATATTAATTCTACTTTTATTTATTGTTTTCATAACAGAATAGAACTGTTATGGAAACTTTGTCAGGCTGACGAAATTTGCAGCCGCAAACAAAACGTTGCAGGTAAATAAAACCCTTCTATGTTTTAAAAAGAACTAAAAGATGGAATTGTTGTTTTATCCTTGTTCACAGGCTGGGATCCTAAAGGGAATTTCCATCCTACTTGTGTGGCTGTGTGACATCTTCAACCAATTTTGGTACATTTGCCAGAAAGCACAACATCGTGATATGTTTAATGTAAGTATTGTGACATCTTTTGGACAACAAGACAACAATGCACATTGACATAATTACCTTTCTTTTCATAATAGTGCCAGGTCTCGTGTTTCTGTTGGTGAGCGCTTCTGTCACATGCAAAGTTTTCAAATAAAACTTATTTTTTCTGTTAGGACATGTGGGTGGGTGTGCTTCACCATGTCACAGGGAAGTATGAATGGACCCGTGGCAAATGTGACCATGGACCACTTGATGCAACGACCAGTGATAAAGAGCTCATGGTGCCATGATCTCCACCACACGAGGCTTTTCAACGAATCATGTTCAACAGACGCTGGTTGAAGGATGTCACCAATCTGACCTTTAGGTATATTAATAACATTTTCATAAGCAAAAAAGCTAAAGTGTCAATATCAAAGCTGACAATTTACATATAGAAATGACAATTGTGGGTGAAAAGGCAATCAAAAGTGTGATTCCTGATAATCTATAAAGTTGTAGCTTTTGTTTTTTTACAGGTCAACTTCAGAACTGGAGAGTTTCCAGAATTGCATTCTCATGTAATCTATGTATGATCTAATGCTGCTGTTCTCTCTCCATAAAGGCCCCAGCTACGTGAGGCATCAAAAGACAGGAATGACTTCTTTCATGCACACAGATTTATTAGAAATTAAGAAAAAATACTATGTACAAATGCAAATAACAGAACTTTTTTGTACATAAATAAAAATAAATATATTGCACAAACTGTTTGTTTATTTTTGGGTGAAAATGTTGTCTTCAGCTAAAGTTATTTTGAGGTATTGTGCTGTGTTGGAACTACTGTAGTTGTAGATAAACGGTTTGGATTTTTGGGTTAGGGTGCCCTCAGTCAGGAAGACGGTGTCCTGGCGTCTTGCCGAAACTCCAGGATATCCAGCATCACCCCTGGAAGACGGGTCACCACTCTCTCGAGAATATAATCTCTCTCCTCCTGGCTCAGGTGTTGTAAAGCTGTCTAGAAATTAAAGAGTATATGTTTACATGACTAGATTCATATCTCCAGTGAGTGATGTTTTCGTTTTTGGCATCTATTATTTTATTTTATTTTTTTACACAAATAGCTACAACCAACCTGCATCTCAGCTATACTGGCAGCTCTCAGCTGTGCAAGCCGGTCTCGGTCCTCTTCTCTGAAAGCTGTTCGCTGCCTACCCCAGCGCCCTGATCCTCTTGAAGGAGCTCTGGACCTCAACCTGCTGCCCTCACCCCTTGAGCGTGTCCTTCCCCGACCCTCGGAGCGACCTTTTCCTCTCCCCTTTCCTTTAGCCCCTGTTCTCAGACTTTCCCACGACACATCAAAGTCTGTGGCAGGCTCGGGCACACTCCATCTGAACTGTCTTCCATCACTCCTTCCAATGTGAATTCCTGAAAATCAATGACAGTAATAGAAAAATGACTATTACCCTGTAGGTCTTTTTGATATTATGATTTTATTTTGATGCATTTTTGAACTAAGCATTGATATTTATGTTCTTATTTACATTGTTGTGATGCCTGTCCTGTAATGAAATTGGTTTCACAAATGATGTCAGTGACTTGAAATTGGATGTTCTTACATGATGTATAAACAATAACATTAGCTTGTTAGTAAGCTTAGTGCAAAATAATAACTGTAATTTGTCTAAAAACATCAGAAATCACCTGCAGCCACAAAGCCTTATGCTGATAAAGTAGCATCATGTTACTGTCTTGCTCGCCAGTCACAAAACTGGCTTATGAATATTTCATAGGAAGGAGACATTGCTTTACATCACGAGTGTCATGGCTAAATTAAAATGCTAATGTTGTCATGGAATTTTACAAATATTAGACTAAAGTAACAATGTTACTTACTTCATCGCTCGACACGGTGCCTTGTTCGAGCCGCGCTCTGGCCGTACATCACTGTAACTTTTTTTCTAGTGAAGAGTTTGTGCGCGCTCTCGTGCCGGGCTGCAGTTACTCACAGCGCCGAGTGCGTCGCTAAAGAGTTTCGTTTCTTCATCCTGCCCCATGCTCCTTTAATTCCTGATTCAGAAAAACCTTTCTGTGAGAACATTTTTAATGCTCGAGGAAAAATGAGAAACCGGATATTGAGGAGGGAGCTGTGCTGTTTTAAAAGTTTTTTGCTTGTATTGTTTTTGGGAAGATGTTGTGCATTCAGCCATAACAAGGTTTTCTTTAAATTACCTGGAAATTGGGGTCTCCATGGTAGCGACATGTGACTTCAGCCCATTATTTGATTTTAACAGCAACATTGTCCCTGGATAAACACAGTGATCACTAATGAGATCCGTGGTGACTGTGGGATTCTTCACTTCCATCTGAATGTCATCGTTGTGTCAAAGAATGTGGGACAACCCATCCATCAAAGTGTGTGGTTTGACCCAGATTCTTGTGCACTCCTGCCAAGTTCCTTCACACCAGGGAGACACATAATGGTAAAGGTGCAATGAATAAAACAAGAGGACACTGTGAGACGGACATGAAGCTCTTGCATAGGTCACCGAGCTGAATAAAAGAGGCGCCTGGAGGAGTGATTCTGGTCCAGTGGGTTTTCGGCAGACGATAAAAGGTTATGAAGGGACGAATCAATGGGAATGGCTTGTTCTATTCATTAGCTGGTTAGCTTAAACCAATGAGTTTGTGCTCGTGACAAAAACACAAAGTGTTGATAAAACACATCTGATGTATCCATTTACAGTAAAAACATAAACTGGCCTTTCAAAGCTGTTATTTTTTTATATTTGAGTTTTACCTTTTGAAGTTGATAGACTGAAATTTCAGTGGCATTCTGGGCTGTTTTCTCTCCATTCAAAGTCCAGATTTGACATTTCATTGACCCATATCTCATTAAGGATTCTGTCTTTCACCATCATTTCACCCTCCACACACACAGGCCGACCAGTAAATTGCTGCAGGGGCGTTGAGGAGACAGTCTTCTTAATGGGGGACGTGAGTGGGTGGTCTGCTCTCTGAGAGCCTTCTGCAGCCGCTTTACCTTTCTGTAATGACTCACTCAGCTCAGCCCAGCCATTTGGTTGTTTGGTGGGTTTTCGCCTGGTGGTGAACAATGGAGCGTAAAAAAAGAAGCCTTTTAGTTCCTTTTTTCTATCGTTTATTAAGAGCAGAGAAATCCAGGTGAACTGAGAAGCGGTACTATTTTTCATAAATGTTCTGCAAGCTTTTTGATCAAATGGGAGATGATTTATTTCTGATGAAGTTTTCAGAAGTTCTCCAAAATAAGTGCTTTTCTTTTAAAGTGCTGACAAGGGGAAACTTTGCTTCTTTTTCTTTTTGTTCTACTGTTCAATAAATCCTTGAAATACCGTTTGAGTAACCATGGCCCCTTTCTGTTTTAAAATGAGAGAATTTAGGTATAAAAAAAGTCTTTGATCACATAATAATGAAAGTTACGTTTTCCATACGTTATAAGTTCAGACAATTGTTTCTTTAGAGTTGAAAACTCTTCGACAAGCAAGATCAGAGTGCGCTGGCAGATCTGCTCTGTGACGTCCGGAAGTTTCTTGGTTATTATTGGTTGGTGCCCTATAAAGAGTCTAAGTCTCCTCCCTTTCCGGTCGGCTCATGGGTCTCCAGAAGAATGAAAAAATTAATTCAAGTCAACGAGGTTAAAAGAGTTATTTTCTAATCCACTTTGCCTCAGGCCCTGGATCGCACATATGTTGTTCTTCATGGGGCGAGGGCTGCCTCAGGAACGCTCCTGTGACCCCCTCGGTGGCCCTCTCAGTGTGAACAGGAAACCGCGATGGACAAACAGAAGACATGATGTTTGATGGGACCAGGTGCTGGATCTGAGCCTTCCTGCTAAACGCGTGCAAGAGGTGCAGAAGCTCTGAGATACAGGGAATGTGCGTCACACCGCTAACACCTGAGAAACCACAGCGGGGGCGACGAGATCTGCCCTCAAATGTTTTCCACATGTTCAGCACCTGCGTAAGCGTAAACTTGACTTCACCTACATCTAATCTCAGAATGTGGTTACACACCTATGCTGAAGATGAAAACAACTCCATGTCACATTGCCTAAGAGTCGGGATATGGTTACAACTTTAAGAACACATAACAGCACAAGCTGTGGTTACACCTACGAAGTAAAAGGTCAACGATGTCACTGCCTGATGCAGACAGTCCCCTCATGAGCCAAAAGCGCAGTGATTTTTGCTATAAAAGTGACCGACAAAGAACGAACAGGGCTCTCAGGTGCAATTTGTCCTTCTGTAACTTGAAGGCGGAGAGCCTCGCAGGACTTTAGAGAACGCTCTTCGCGTGTGAACCATTTTTTAATCAAATCTGTAATGAGCGTTGTGAACACGGGCCGCACCAAGATGGCATAAAGGACCAGTGCTTTAGGCGCTGCATTTATTAGCATGCATATCCGTATGTATATAAATGAATGATAGGATAGAGGTCAAAACTTAAGAGTGGCAGTGCATGAGGTGCTGACTAAAACCGGTAGACAATAAACTTACGTAGCAGTGCTCGAAGGCTCATCAGAGGATTTTCTCCATCAAACTATAGTAGATGTAAATTGCTGAAATTTGTTTAAATTCAAACAATAATTGTACTTATTTTTTAAAAGGGTTTAGTTACCCATCATTTACATTTCTCTTACTTGTTAATCTTAATTGCTTGACATTCTTTTTATATGAACCTTTCAGTTTAATTTTACTTATGTTTTAATCTTCTGAACTTTGAGCTGGAAATGCTCAACATTTTGATTGCTTGATTTTCAATTGCATCTTTAATTTTACATTCTTTCGGTTTATATTTCTTGATTTAATAATCTCATATTTTGCTTAAACTTTAGTTCAATAGACATGTGTTAATGTTTAATGCTTAACTAGAAGTGTAATGATTTTTGTTTTGCCTTATTAACCAAAAAAATCATGAAATAACAAAACTCACAAAAAATATTTTATATGGATTTACTGTTGTTCTTGATCATTTTTACTGTGGCCTTTTGGCTGATTTTACTGTGTTGATTTATTGAAAGGGTTCCTTTATTAGAACCCAAAAGACAAACCTCGTCTCCTGCGAGTTTTTATTACCTATCAAAACTACTCAGATAATTAACTGATAGTTCCTTTCTCATAAGAGGAACTTCAGCTTAGCCCAGGTTTAACCCCTTACTCCTAAACCCAGAAGCTGGCTGGAATCAACATGGTTCATGCAGCATCTCTGGATCTGAAGCTGCACACTTGCTGCATCAGAATTCTACAATACTCTTACCACCAGTTCGGTGGGATCCAGAGAACAGGATTGTGTGGAGACACTTCTGGCCAGCATAATTCACTGGGTCCAATCCAGCAAGAGGTAAGCCAGGAACCAGACGTACTCTGAGTAGGCCGGTCTGGTTCCCCACGCGAGTAAGGCCTCTGCAAGCATGAGCCGGGTCCGTCCACTCAAAAGGTCAGGGGCTGTACCGGTATGCTGGATCACAAGTAAGGCATTTAAAAGTTAAATGTGTCGATAGAGCCAACTGATGTCGAGACAAATTTTAAAAGAGGAACTGATGAAATAAAATTGACTAGGCAGATAGAACTCTCACCAGGAGATGCTAATCAGCCTAAAAACTTAGCAGTTATTAATGGTCCTGAGGGGACGAGCACTCTAATGTCCATTTATTCACTTCAGTTTTAATCAAAGGTAATGATGGGTGTTTTGACCACCCCAGTCACGTACTTTGAGATTCATCAGCTTGTAAAAGTTCGTACGTAGACTTACCTGAATTTGTAGTCGCTGTGAGGTTTTATCCGTTTTCTTTGGCTATCACCTACAGGTGATGAAAATAACGCTGTGGCTCTGCTCGTCGGAGCTGACTGCTGCTATTAGCGCAATCTTGGTTTTCTGTTTTCAGGAGAGATCGCTCAAATGTCCTTAAAACAAAATAATTATAGGCCTGCAGATGTTTGAAAGTCTCATTTTTCATGAGTGAAGGGCAGGCGAATAGCAATAGCAAAAGATTAGTGGAAAAAAAGACATTTTCCATCATCCCAGAGCTCATGTGAGATTTTAATAACTTTTATTTTCCCTACAATACAGATTTTAAGCTTCTCTCTAAACTTTCACTTGTCTTTAGACGTTAGTGTTCATATATTGGGAATTTTATCCGTAAACATTCTTAAAAATGTATGTCGCGTATTGATAGGCCATTTTGTGTTCGTTTTGCCTCCCAGCCACTCGTGCATGTGCACAAAGATGAAAAAAGATGTAAACAAAGATCTTCCGATAGTGCGTGGCGTGCGTGGGTGGAGCTCCGGTGCTGCATGTGATGATGTTGCGCCTGCATTCAGCAGCTACAGGGTGGATATTTTCTGATCTCACAAAGCCAGCTCTCTGTTTTCTGTCTGAATGTCCTACTTTTAATGAAGTTCTGCTCAGAAGAGTTTAATGAATTTCTGAAACTAATGTTGGTTTGTGTCTGTAAAAGCCAAGACTAACAAAACGTGTATTTACAATATTAATGAGTAAAAATGTTTTGGCTGCAGATGTGAACACAATCAGTGGAATACCCAGTGTTTAACATGTAACAGCACCCTGTTGTTCTCTTTAAATGTGCTAAACACTGTTTACTTACATGAGCATCCTCATTAAAATAGCAACAGCTCATTTTAGAGTAACGTGTAATCATATAGGGATTTGGTTGGATGTGCTGCTTGTTTACTGCACTGCATGAGGTTTAGAGAGGCTTCAGAAAAAAGCTGCCCTCAGTTCAAATAAAATTATTCTTGTATTTTTAAACAGATTGGTGAGGCAAACAAACAGCTTTATTTTCAATGTAAAGTCTCATCATTGTATTTACCAAAGCTTGAAACTCTGCTTTAATCTCTATTCTATAAAGATGATTTGAAAGTCATTTTTCTTTGCCCAAAGATAATCCATTTAGGAAGAATAAACTTGTTTTTCCGTGAATGAGAGATGTAGGCTTTTGTTTAACGTTTGCAACTGAAGTTTTTTTTAAATACTTCTTTGCATTGACTATCATTTTCTTCTTTATTAACAAAGCAGCTTGATTGAATTTTGAAACGTGTGATTTTAGTATTTTTTTTCTCAGAATGACTCAAAAGCAGCAAAATATCCAATGGGATGAGGTTTTTTTAATTTCCCCACATAACAATTTCAGGCTATATATCTGGAGAATTTAGAAGTATTTTGATCTCACCCAGATGTTTGACAGCTGCCCGTTTCCTCTCGCAGCTCGTTCACGGTGCAGATTATTGGCACAAACATGTTGAAAATGAAGGGCGGACTCTTGTCTGTAGTTTCATTTATATGGTAATCTGTCTGCAGACCTTGGTTGGGATTTGAGTGATTCCAGTATAAGGTGTAGTAATGTATTCAGCTGGACATGTTCTGACAGCATTGGAAAGCCCATACATCCTTGGTGTAGGAGCAATCTATCATCTGGAAGGTTTGGCAGCACCTCAGCCCTCCAGACTCAATAGCGGTTCCATTTATTCAGAAGTCCAACAGTAAAATATTAGCTGCATGTGGGACCTTGAGAATATATTTCATTATCAATCCAGAAGATAAAGTAGGAACTTGGCTTTGTAAACCTCACTTTACTTTAATTCTTTTATCAAATCAAATCAACTTTATTTATGAAGCGCTTTCACTTGCCCAAAGTGGACAGACAAAGCGCTGTATAGTTATGGTTTATTAAATTATGTTGGCAAATTAAGGGCAAAGGCAGGTTTTCCACAAACAAATGCACATTTGTATCAGATGAAACCACCAGTATGAGCTACAAGTATTGGATTATCCAATATGATTCAAAAGTCTATTTATGTCAGTAATCTATCTGAGAGACCATCTAAAGCAGGTGTATTAAATTCTGGGCCTGCAAGGCTGGCATCCAGCACATTTTAGTGGTTTCTCTGATCCAACACATTTGATTCAGTGGTTGACTCACCTGTGCAGCAGCTCATCAGGAGCCCAAATCCCAATACTCACTGCGCCCTACCGTCTTCTGTGAAGTGCACTTGGAGGAAGTGTGCAGTAAGGCTTTGAGTGTGTGGTACACAAGTGTGCAAATATTTGCCAAATTTGGACATTGAGCATTGCATCATGGACTGCAACACATGCTGGGATGCTGGCCGTTGTGCAACTTAAAAAAAAATCTTTTTTTAACAACTTTCAAATAAACAAATATTTCTTTGAAATAAATTGACAATAACTGCTGCTTTGTCTAAAACACTTAGAGCATCAATTAATCATCCTAAAAGGAACTACTTTCATCAGAAAATACATATTTTCAGAAAAGGCACTTGAGCCTTTTCTCCTGCAGTAGTTTATTGTGAGTATAAAACTTAAACCTGCTGGTTCTCTTTCAGTCGGTTCACTCGGTACAACGAAGGTACTATGGGACATCACACCCTCGTGTGGCCTGGCTGAAGACACACTCCTGTAAGGCAAATGAAGGTGATGTGGCGTGGAGGCCCCGCCCTCCACTTACAAGCGACCGCGTCACTGTCATTCCTCAGTTCTTACGCTCTTCACCTCGCTGACTACACATCTGACAACTAGCTGTGCTATTGAAAGATAGCTTAACCGCTGACTGACTGGACTCTACTGCCTTATGGCTAGCATTCCTGCCCACTGAGCGCCATCTTTTTTGGCTCTTCAGCTTCTCTGCTTTGCCTCTGCTGGGTGTCTCGCAATGAGCACCATGTTGGACATCGCTTCACGGAAAGCCGCTTCACTCCCCTGTCCTCAGGGCTGTAGATTCTTTCTTCACGGGATGGACCTACACAAAGCGTGCCTGGTTTGTCTGGGAATTCTCCACGCCAGGAGAGCGCTTGTGGACCCGGAGGCGTTCGAGTTCTTTCGCCAACTCCGCTGTCTTATGCTCGAATGGTGCATGAAGCTAGGGAGACGATGCCGTTTGGCAGCAGGACCCCATGCTTTTCCGTTCAGCCCTGGCTTTGCCCGGCTCTGACGTGGACAGCCTAGTGATCGATGTCCCCTCTACTAGCTGGGCAGATGGAGATGGCGGACAATTTAACCGGACCAGACCTAGAGGCTTCTCAGTTTCCTCCTCTGGCAGAGGATGAAGGAGACGTTTTGGACATTTGCCCCGACACTCAGGACTTACTCAAGGAGGAGGAGGTCCTCTCGGCGGTGGAGTGTTCTGCTCCGGCCGCTACTTCAGCCTCCGAGCTGCGAGATGACACTTCTTTTGCCTTGCCTCTGTCAGTGCGCCCCAGGGCAGCTGAGGCTACATTGTAGCTCATCCCCACCAGTGTGTGAATGTGTGTGTGAATGGGTGAATGACTGATTGTGTTGTAAAGCGCCTTGGGGAGTTCCAGGACTCTAGAAGGCGCTATATCAAATACAGGCCATTTACCATTTCCTCTATTGAATCTGACCCACACATTGCTGCACTAGTGCAATCTGAATCTCCTGTCTCTCAGAGCAGCTTATGTCCCCGGGTACCTCAACCACAGGGCAGACTTGCTCTCCAGGGGCAGACCTCTGTCAACGGAATGGAGGCTCCTCCCCAAGGTGGTGTCCCAGATCTGGCTGAGGTTCGGCAGTGGATCTGTTTGCATCAAGCGTAAACACACACTGTCCCCTGTTCTTTTCCCTGACGGATCAGACTGCTCCAATGGGGTCGGATGCTCTGGCGCACCCTTGGCCCAATGTTCTCCTCTACGCTTTTGCCGGTGGAACTGATTTCAGCAGTAATGGAGAGAGTGCACAGGTCGAGCAGGTATCTGATTTTGGTGGCTCCTCAGTGGCCCACAAAGTCTTGGTACCTGGAGATCATCAGTCTGATTATAGCCCCCCCATGGAAGCTCCCCTTCAGACAGGACCTTCTGTCACAGGCACAAGGGTAAGTGCTGCACCCTCGCCCACATCTGTGGAAGCTGCAGGCCTGCCTACTGAAAGGTCCAACCTGTTAGCTAAACATAAAGCTCTTTCAGTTCACCCTTCCTGTCTGAAAATGTCATCAGATGGAGCGAGGGCAACTCTGCATCCGAATGCTGCATATTTGCCTAAGGTCATCCCGCTCAACTACAGTTCCATGACCATAGAGCTTTCGGGCTTCGGTAGTCCTCCTTTTGCCTCTGAGGAGCAGAGGAGACTGCATTGTCTGTGCCCGGTTCGTGCTCTGCAGGCTTATATAGATCGCGCTCGGAGTACCAGAATAACAGACCAACTGTTCATTTGTTTTACCAAACCCTCCATGGATAAAGCTTTGTCAAAGCAAAAACTTTCTCATTGAATTGTGGAGGCCATTTCCCTGTGTTACAGCGTCACTGGCTCCCAGCTGCCCCTAGAGGTCAGGGCACACTACTAGAGGTGTGGCGGCTTCTTGGGTGCTGTTTAAAGGTGTTTCAGTTAGTGACATTTGCTCATCTGCAAGTTGGGCTACACCCCACATCGACTGAAAGGGAACGTTAGGTTATGCATATAACCACTGTTCCCTGAAGGAGAGGAACGAGGTACAGCACAGGGCTGCCCCATTTCACAGCCCAGCTCGGTGAAGAGCAGCTATCGAACTGAGGAATGACAGTGACGCGGTAGCTTATAAGTGGAGGGCGGGGCCTCCATGCCGCATCATCTTCATTTGCCTTACAGGAGTAATTAAATGTGTCTTCAGCCAGGCCACACGAGGGCTTGATGTCCCATAGAACCTTTGTTGTACCTCGTTCCTCTCCTTCAGGGAACAGTGGTTACATGCATAACCTAAAAATACTGACCCTCCAGAACCAGAATTGAATATCCCTGATCTAAAGGCTCAGGAACCCTTTGCTGGTGTTCTGGATGCATTCACTGATTAGAGTGGAACACTGAGTCTAGAATGTTGAACATTTTCATAATATTCTAATTGTCTGACATTTTGAATGTGAGATTTTCATCAGCTGCAAGTCAAAATCATCACAATTATAACAAATAAAAGCTTGAACTAGCTTTATATGTAATCAGTCTGTCTCGTTTATTAGTTTCACTTTTTAGGGTCGTATCGCAGCAGCACTGCTTTGGTTTTTTTTCTTAGTTGGTTTCCATTTGTCCCATTATTCTTCACAGCAAGAAGTCTCCTACCTCCACTACCTCATATAGCACCTTTTAGGATAAAAATCACAAGGTGCTTCAAAATAAATAAATAAAATGTTAAAATGATGAAAAAAATTTAATAAATATAAATATAAACATAAAAATATATAAATTAATATAAATATAAATGTATAAATATAAATGTATAATATATTATATATATATATATATATATATATATATATATATATATATATATATATATATATATAAAGATTAACTAAAATTTTTTTATAATAAAATTAAATGTAAAATGAACATGACCAAGCTATATTTTTGAGATTATTACAGGCTTTAAAATATATAAGAATGAGCTACCTGATGTTAACATGCTGGCATCATTTAACATGCGGACACTGGCTTTCTGGTATAAAATGCAATTTGTGACTCCAGCAATTATACTGGCATTTAGCTCTGACTAAAGGAGGTTTATGAATAACCAGTGAATCAAACACAGGTAGTACTTTTCACTTGAGTGGAGACAGAACAAAAAACCGAGTCTTGACCCCTCTCTTCATAGCAGCTTCAGACCCATCTATAAACTTCCGTTCATCTAGCATCCAGTCAGGTTTTCTTCTTAGGGTCTCTAATGACCTTCTGACTCACAGTGATGCAGGGGACTGTTCTGTTCTGGTCCTGCTGGACCTGACTGCAGCCTTTGACACTGTTGACCATCACCTGCTACTGGAGAGGCTGAGAGACTGGGTAGGCCTATCAGGAACTGCTCTCGAGTGGTTCTCCTCTTATCTTTCTGAGTGTTCCTTCTCTGTGGTCCTCTCCAAGTTTAGGTCCTCCACCACCTCTCTTACCCATGGTGTCCCACAAGGTTCTGTGCTGGAGCATCTGCTCTTCCTCCTCTGTCTGCTTCCTCTTCAGCATGTCCTGAGCTCTGTCAAATGAATCTCCTACCATCTTTATGCAGATGACATCCAACTGTACATCTCCTTTAAGCCCCATGAGATGTCTAAGCTGCAGCTGTTACACACCTGCTTAGACTTTATCAAAACCTGGATAGCTGGGAGCTTTCTATAGCTGAATGAAGATAAGACTGAGATCCTCATCTGTGCCCCAGACAAGCTGGTTCCCAAAGTCAGAGACTCTCTTGGTCAGCTTGCTTCTCACACCAAACCCTCTGTCAGGAATCTTGGTGTGACCTTTGACCCAGCTCTCACCCTGGATTCTCACGTCAGTTCTCTTGTTCGCTCTTCCTTCTTCCATCTCAGGAACATTGCTAAGCTGAGTCTCATTCTGTCCTGCTCTGAACTTGAGATTGCTATCCACACCTTCATCTCCTCACGCTTAGACTTCTGCATGTGCAGACATTCACAGAACTCTGGAACTCTCTGTCTACAAAATACGCCGTGTTTATAAGGATTATGAAATGTGGAGATTTTTATAATCTTTGCACTTTTGAGAAGCTATATTTGAATATTCTACTGAACACCAAAAAGTTGTGCATGAAACCTGTATCCATCCCAAAGTCTGAGAGGAAAGAAAATAGAAAAGAGCTTCTATGTTTTCACATCAGAAATGAACTCATAGATCCCTTCCTGCTTCTCAGATCAGTCCATCATACAGATCCACATGAACATCTAACAGCAGAGTCCCGTTGGGAAGCTGCCGTGTTTCCTAATGAGGTCAAAGTCCTGCCTGCTTGGATGCCCTGGTCAGGAATATGTGTGTCACGAGAGCAATGAAGAGGCAGGAGTAAAGCAAACTGAACCATTTGTGTGTGTGTGTGTGTGTGTGTGTGTGTGTGTGTGTGTGTGTGTGTGTGTGTGTGTGTGTGTGTGTGTGTGTAAGAAATAAATAAATAAAGGATAAAGAAAGTGTGTGTAGGGTGTGTTCTTTGTGCCTTTCACATTTAGAGGAGTCCCTCATTTGAAATATCACGCACTGGTTGTGCTGAATAGAAGTTACTTTCAAGGTCTGGTGTCCCACACAAAAGCTTGGCCCCTGATGTGAATGGCATTAAGTGTAGGTCCAGAGGCGAGCAGACTCCCTCACTAAAACTGTAGCAGCTGTTCAGCAGCGTAGTCACATGAATGTGTCTAAGGCAGTGATGTCACTAAAGGAAAACCTCTACACACACGTCTGATTGGATGTGTGTGTAACTGTCACATTTTAGAATCCTTTAAGCAGAAATACAGCAAACCCAGTTTCATCATAAACTGTACAAGACTGCATGTCCTCTGATTTGTTCCAATCAGATCATGTGTCCTTTTACAGCTGAGTCACTTTGACCTCATCTTAGCATCATTCCTCTGTCTTGCTTCAAAATGTTAGCAAACATGTACAAACTCCTACATGTATATGCATAAATATGTATTAGGAATGTCTAATTATTTATTGTACCATTAATATCTGCATTAACATTTATTATCGGAAAATATCAGTATCGGTTTTCAGTCTTTTAATGACACAACTTTTACACACCGCACACATACACTCACAGGCCTCTTTATTGGGTACACCCTGCTAGTACTGGGTTGGACCCCCTTTTGCCTTGATTCTTTGTGGCATAGATTCAACAAGGTACTGATAACATTCCTCAGAGAGTTTGGTCCATACTGACATGATAGCATCATGCAGTTGCTGCAGATTTGTCAGCTGCAGATTCATGATGCAAATCTCCCGTTCCACCACATCCCAAAGGTGCTCTTTTGGACTGAGATCTGGTGACTGTGGAGGTCTGAGATGATTGGAGCTTTATGACATCGAAGTATCCATCAGAAGATGGGTACACTGTGGTCATAAAGGGATGGACATGGTCAGCAACAATACTCAGGTAGGCTGTGATGTTGCATTGATGATCAGTTAGTACTTAGGGGTCCAAAGTGTGCCAAGAAAGTGTCCCCCACACCATTACACCATCACCACCAGTCTGAACCGTTGATAAAAAGGCAGGATGGATCCATGCTTTCATGTTGTTGACATCAAATTCTGACCCAAACATCCGAATGTCGCAGCAGAAATTGAAACTCAGACCAGGCAACATTTTCCAATCTTCCATTGTCTAATCTTGGTGAGTCTGTGTGAATTGAAGCCTCAGTTTCCTGTTCTTAGTTGACAGGAGTGGCACCCGGTGTGGTCTTCTGCTGCTGTAGCCCATCTACTTCAAGGTTCGACTTGTTATGCATTCAGAGATGCTCTTCGGCATACTTTGGTTGTAACGAGTGGTTGTTTGAGTTAATGTTGCCTTTCTATCAGCTCAAATCAGTCTAGCCATTCTTCTCTGACCTCTGGCATCAACAATGCATTTTCGCCTCTTTTTTCGGACCATTCTATGTAAACCATAAAGATGGTTGTGCGTGACAATCCCAGGAGATCAGCAGTTTCTAAAACACTCAGACCAGCCTGTCTGGCACCAACAACCATGTCACATTTCTTCCCCATTCTCGGTTTGAACTGCAGGATTGTCTTGACCATGTCAACATGCCTAAATGCACTGAGATGCCACCATGTGATTGGCTGATTAGTAATTTGTGTTAACGAGGAGTTGGACAGGTGTACCCAATAAAGTGGCCAGTGAGTGTATATTAAACTCTTCAGCTACTTATCCTCTCACTCAAAATATCATTAAAAGACAGAATTGAAGTAAAGTTTCTATCATATTTTAGTTTTTTTGGCACAACTTAAAAAGCAGAATTAGTCCTGTGTGGCGAACATACGCTGTCCTCACAGCACATAGCTATGTGCAGCTAACAAAACGACTAAAACAAAAGCAAGAATCTTCGCCCATGGCTTGCTTTTCTTAACCAAAGATCTTTATAAATGTTTTATCACCATGAGTGTGATTTACAGAAAAAGAAAAAGTACGTTACTAACCAATACACACACACACACACACACACACACACACACACACACACACACACACACACACACACACACACACACACACACACACACACACACACACACACACACACACACACCATGTTTGTGGTCTACGAATATTAAAATTTAGATTATAAATGATTCAAGTCAGTTAATTTATTTAAATGTCAGAAACTTTCATCTAGAGCAACTTGCAAAATGACATAGTTTGTAATGCAATCAATCAATTTGGCACAATGTTTGGGTCTGTGAGAGGAAACCATGGAGAAAACCTAGAAAGCATCAGGAGAACATCAAGACGCCACACAGAAAGACCATAGCCAGAAGTTAAACCTACAACCTTCTTGTAGAGAGGTAGCAGTGCTACCAGCTGCACCACCCTGCAGTTTGACATTTACAACATGAGCAGTTCAGAGTTAATTACAACATAAGATCAAGGAGTTGACCAGTGCAACACAAATCACTGTCATGTCTTCCCAACAATGATGATACTTAGTTTAACTTAAATTTGCTCACTGTAATCAAGTTAACAATATTCAATGTTAGCTAAAATGCAACAACTGATGAATGCAGTTGGAGCTAGACTGAACTAGACTAAATCCTTAGCATGGTTCTTTGTAAGCCCATCAGATCATCCTCTAATTCACACACTACAGGTTTCATTAAAACACATTCTGTGTGTTTAATTGAAACTCATTTAGTCAGCTTTTCTAATTTACGTTCTCACTTTCAGATCGAAAACAAGAATCGGGCACCTGTTAACTGATTGATTGGTTTAGTTTTTGTTTGGAAACTTAACTAATTATTGTCATGTCTGGAGCAAAAGCTGGTACCGTTTGTTACACATAGAGCCAGATGATTTCTCAGTTTTCACCTCTATTTTGTCATTAGCTCTCAAACATCCAACATCCAGCAAAGACTGCTGATTAACATCTGGTGCAAAACCCAAATCCAGCCATGCTCCTGACACAACGAGAGCAAAACACTGGCAGTGGTTGCATGGAGTGAAGGTGTTCCAAAAAGTGAAGCCAAGGTGGCAGATCTGCTTTTAATGTGTGAAACATACACGGATATGTCACTTTTTTGGCATCAGGCTATTAAACTGGCTCGTCACTTTTATTTTTTCTCTGTGAGTGGCAGTAAAACTCAGAAATAGCTTTGTTTCATCATCACTGTTCTGTGGCTGTCCCCAGGCCTCCTACATGTGAGACTTTCTGTTGTCAAACCTTTACGTGCGTGCTCGCGTGCGTGCATGTGCGCGTGTGTGTGTGTGTGTGTGTGTGTGTTTGATGCAGATGAGGTAAAGAAACACACAAGTTAGCAGCAACAAAAAGTATTAATGAAATTGGGAGCAAAGAATAAAAAAAAAATAGGCAAGATTTTTGAAAGGCACAAGGGTGGAAGTACAAGTATTGAGATTAGACCCAGCTTTACTCACACTAACTGTTTGAAAAACGAGATGGACTGAGAGGGTGATGCTGCGTCAATGACTGACAGCACCCCTTCACTGTGCAACCACATTAATACTGGAGAACATAGAAAACACCTGCTTAGCCTACTGCAATGTCTGATTCTAATTAAATGTAGGGCAGATTTTTAAGCTGTACGGCGTTATCCTTACGATTTTAGCCTGAATATCTATATTATAAATATGAGGCACTGAAATGCCCAAAACAACATGTCTACAGCACTAGTAGACATTCATTAATACAGTTTATCTGCAAAATACATGATTTTGGAGTGGCTTGAAAAAACAGAGAACAGAGCCAAGAGAGAATAAGGAGCCTCATGGAAAGAAAAATAGATGGAAAGGAAACCTTTGCCAGCACTGACATTTTCTCAACTCCCAGCGATAATAGTCCTGTATAATAAGGCGATTTAGTAGCTCAGCTCCAATAAAACACCCAGGTGCTCACTTTTCATGCTACTTTCAGGCAAATCTGCTTCTCATTGTTGTGTTTACGTCAATCTCCTGATGTTCAGTTACAGTAAAACTCCAGAGTAAAGACCTTTAGGCAACAACACATGATGTCAAGAGTTATCTCTGCTCAGGGAAAGTTCAGCCTATGATGTTGTGTTTGACAAATATTCATCCTCCTAATGTCAAGGTGGCTCCTTATGGTTTTTATATTATCAGAAAACAAGTAATTATTCATGGTTTCAAAGAGTAGACATTTACCCATGGTAGAGCCCTATATTGAAGATAAAGTTCAGACTTTCAGATAGTTTCTAGATGTACCGGTTAAACTTTGTAATGTAGCTCTTTGAATTTGCCCTTTTTAGAGAAATAATGTTTAATTCTGACCAAGTTCAAAAGCTAACAGCTTTTCTGTGTATAGCCAAAATCAAAGATGATTATTTTTTAAAGGATTTATCTTCCATCTGGAAGTGTATTTGGAGGTGTTAAAAAAAAGACCCAAATGACTCCAAGTAGGCTAAGAGCTAAACTGGAAACTAAACACTGAGTAAAGAAAATAAATGGCAGATGTGGTGGCAAGAAAAAGGAGAAGTACAAAATAAAGTATGAAAAGACGAAACCCACATGCCTGTAACCACAAAGCAAAACAACAGGAGGATCTGACAATAGGAATGTGAAACACTGGACTATTAAACTAAGAAGTGCTTGATTACAGACGAGGCATGCAGCTGAGCTAATTAGCCAGATCACTTGCAGGTGTAACAGGGTGAAAGAATGGAGGAAGGGAAAAACAAGTGACCTCACTGAACATGAACAAAAATGCACACACACACACACACACACACACACACACACACACACACACACACACACACACACATTATATATATTTATGTATGTATATACATATATATATATATATATATATATATATATATATATATTGTATATAAAAAATAATAATAATACTCCTGCATGGTGGCGCATTGGTTAGCACTGTTGCCTCGCAGCACGAAGGTCGCAGGTTCGAAACTCGGCTGCGGCCTTTCTGCGTGGTGTTGCGTGTTCTCCCCATGCATGCGTGGGTTTCCTCCGGGTACTCCGGTTTCCCCCACAGATCACAACATGCCCTATAGGTAAAAAAAAAAAAAATTGTAAGTCGCTTTGGGTAAAAGCGTCTGCTCAGCACATAAACATAAAACATAAACATAAAACCCACATGCATGTGTTAAAGTAGTAAACACACATTATCATATTCATTGTGAACAGCTGCCTGAATGGCCTTTGTTTATAGGGAGCCTAACTAGTCTACACGTAGCCGGGGTTTTTTAAAAACGAATATCCGCCCCTCCAAAAACTTGCATCCACACCACCGCGTTTTAAAAACAAACTCTGTCCACACGTACCCGGATAAATATGTTGTTATGGACATGCCAGACCTGTAGGCGGCAGTACTTCCCCCGTTCTTAACCTCGTCCTTCGTCTGTGGTCTTCCGCAAGGAGCAGTAATTCCGCTTGCAAAAACAAACAAGCAGAAAGCGCTTGGACAATTGATGGATCGGGTAGTGACAGAGCTTAGCTCTGAAGGCTTCCATGATGGCGGCTAGTGTAAACACAGGTCGCACACGTGATGTCAGCATTTTTTTGTCGCGGAAAGTGACGTTGCGGACCTTAAAACTCTGGTTTTGTCCGTCCACACGCAGACACCCAAAACGGAGAAAACGCAGATCTTCACTTTGGCCGGAGTTTTTAAAAAGATCCGTTTTCGTGTGAAAAAACTCAGTTTTTGTGTGGATGACAGGCCAAAACGTAGAAAAATATCTACGTTTTGGCAGATCCCTGGCTACGTGTGGACAGGGCCTGAGTCACACCCATCTACTTCAGTACCACGGGTCCCAGAGGAACAACAAAATGAATGCAAGTTATTGGGGCTAAAAACCGCTATTTTCTAATTCTGCTTGTTTTGTGCCATGGATTTCACATATGACGTCCGTGAATTTTAAAGAAGCATTTTGATACCAAGAACGCGCTTATTTTTGAACGGGGGGAAACACTATTTTAGGTTTTGTTTGAAAATAAGTCCAGGACTACAAACGCACTTCACCAAAGTGGCATCACCGAACCAGACACGGAGAAAAACAGAGGGAAAATTGCTGTAAATTTAGCAAATTTCAAATGCTTCCTTTAGGAGGAATAAACCACCATAAATCTGGCCGTGTGGTAGCAGTGACGCTAGAGGAGAAGATTCTGTCGTGACTTCATATATGCAACATACTAACGTCCAATTTGTAGTCAGGCTAATTATGAACTTTTACAAGCTGTAAACTTGTAAACTTATTTTCACACAAAACCTAAAATAGCGTTTCCCCCAGTTCGAAATTAAAGTCGTACTGAAGCTGTCAATGATGTGAGTTATATTTTGCCTAGTCTTAGCCCGTAAGCTAGCTGTTATTGGAAGGATGATCTCAGCATCAGCCAATCACGAAGAGCTTAAATGTACATCCATGCTTTCGTTCTTTTTTAAACACAGAAACAGTTTTGTTTACCTGTTTGTAGCTACGGTTTCGCCGACAGCTGCCGGCTTCTTCAGGCTGACGCTGATGGTGGCGTGTCACTTCCTTCTCCGTTTATCTGCGGGCAGCAGAAGACGTTGTCGCCCTCTACTGCCCGCTCTCCCCTCTCCGACGATGCAGTCCCATGCGTGGTCCAGCGTGTAAACTCCGTCGTCCCTGTTCATGGTCCCACATCCACGTCTCCTTATCTCTATTGCTTCCTTGATCCATCTTTTGTATTTTTGTTGTTCAGTGGTTATGATCCGTGTGCTGTCCCAGTCCATTATATGGTTTTCTCTTATGCAGTGATCTGTTACGGCTGACTTTTTTATTGTACTTTCTGCTTCTTCTTTTGCTGCTCTTGTGTGTTTACGATTTGCCTCTTTCTCGCACTCCTTTCTGTGTTCTATTGTCCGTGTATTGAGTTGGCGTCCGGTTTCTCCTATGTATGTTTTATTGCATATTTTGCATGGGATTTCGTAGATGACTCCACATTTTTGTCCAGCTGATATTTTGTCTTTTGGGTGTACTAATCTGTTTCTAACTGTTGTGTATGGCTTTGTTGGTGTGTTTATGTTGTGTTTTTTCATTGTTGCTCTTATTTTTTCCGTTATGCCTCTGATGTATGGTAGGGTTATCACTGGTTTTGGTTCTTGTCTTTCTGGGTTTCTGGTTCTTTTTTTGGGTTGTTCTTTGCTTTCTGTTTTTGTTTGTTGTTTTCCTTTGTTTATTGCCCATGTCGGGTATCTGCAGGTCTTTAAAGCGTGTTGTATGTGTTTGTCCTCTTGTTTACGGTCTCTCTCTTCTGTTATTATGTTTGCTCGGTGATATAATGTTCTAATTACTGACATTTTGTGTATGGTGGGGTGTTCTGATGTCCATAATAAATATTGGTCTGTGTGTGTTGGTTTCCTGTATGTGTTTATGTTTAGGGTCCCGTCGGTCTGCCTGGTGATTTTCATGTCCATAAATGCTATGCTGCCTTCTGTTTCTAACTCATAAGTGAATTTTATGTTGCCCGTGTCGTCAATATTGTTTAAGTGTTGTGTTAGTGTTTCTGTTTGACCTTTTGGTATGATTTCCAGTATGTCGTCTACGTAGCGTTTCCATAGTTTTATTTTGCAGTTTGGGGGGGCGGTGGCTATGGCTTTTTGTTCCAGGTCTTCCATGAAAAACTCGCACAGGGTGGCTGATAACGGGTTACCCATGGCGAAGCCTTCCAGTTGTTTGTATATTGTGTTGTCGTATGTGAAGTAAGTGGAGTTAGCTACCAGTCCTATCAGTTGTGCTATGTCATCTGCTGTGAGGTTTGTCCTTTTATGTAAAGTTGTGTCTTGTCTGATTCTGTTAACTACTATGTCTATGGTTTTTTGGGTTGGTGTTTTTGTGTACAGAGATGTGACGTCATGTGAGATGAGTATGTCGTTGTCTTCTATTGTAATTTCCTTTAGTTCTTTTGCCAATTCTATGCTATTTTTGCAGTGTTGGTCTGTATTTCCTAATAACGGGCTGATGATTCTGCTGATATCTTTTGCCATGTTGTATGTTGGTGTACCTATGCTGTCAACTATTGGTCTAAGTGGGGTGTTTTGTTTATGTATTTTTGGTGTTCCATATATTCTTGGTGTTATGTTTGCTGTGGGAATCCAGTGTTTGTACATTTTTTCTGTTATTTTGCCTTTTTCGTGCAGTGGCTTCAGTAATTTTTTCATGTTTTTCTTAATGTTTTCTGTTGGATCTTTTTTAAGTATTTCATATGTATTTTTGTCTTCTAGCATCTGTTTCATCTGTTGTTTATATTTTTCTCTGTCCATAACTACTGTGGTTCTTCCTTTATCTGCCGGTAGAATAATTATCTGTTCATTTTTGGATAAAGCTGTCATGGCTGATTGTTCTTCTTTTGTAATATTGCTGTGTTGAATTTGGCTGTTTTTTAATATCCCAACTACGTTATTTCTGAGTTTTGCTTTCTTTCCCTCATCTGTGATCTGTTGACATGCTAGTTCTGTTGCTACAATAAATTCATCATATGGTATTTCTTTTGGTGTGACTGCAAAGTTTAAACCTTTCTTTAATATGCTCTCTTCTGCTTCTGTTAGTTTGTATTGTGAAATGTTACATACCCATGAGTTTGGTGTGGAGTTGCCTTGTATTTCTCCCCTCTTTTTCTTGTTTATGAGTCTGTTTAACTTCTTTATGTGTCTTTCTTTCACTTTTATGAACTCTTGTTCCTGTTTTTCCATCATGTGTCCTTTAATTAGTTCCTCCATTTGTTTATCAAGTTTGTAATTCCTTTTCAAGTCCAGGTGTCCTCTTTCCAGTTCGTCCTCCACACGCCTCTGTTTGGTTATGACGTTCCTTATCCTCTCCTTGAGCAGTGCTCTCTGTGCTCTTTCTATTATATTTTGTGCTGTCAGGGTCCGGATCGATGTTTTCAGCTGTAGGCTTGTGGGTGTGATGTTTTCGTCCCGGCATCTTAAACAGAAGCGAAGGTGGTTTCTTAGACGTGCGCGTTTCTGGTGTAATCGTTCCAAACGGCGGAAGTCCTTCGTTCCTTGTTGTCCGTATTTCTCTTTGAACATCTTAGGTGTGTTCTTGCTGTGTCTTTGTAAATCCATGCTTTCGTTCTTTTTTAAACACAGAAACAGTTTTGTTTACCTGTTTGTAGCTACGGTTTCGCCGACAGCTGCCGGCTTCTTCAGGCTGACAGCCTGAAGAAGCCGGCAGCTGTCGGCGAAACCGTAGCTACAAACAGGTAAACAAAACTGTTTCTGTGTTTAAAAAAGAACGAAAGCATGGATTTACAAAGACACAGCAAGAACACACCTAAGATGCTTAAATGTACGCCCACCAATGGTGGGCACCCCTTGTGGGTATATAAGTGGAGCGACTCCACTGTTCGCCTCCGTTATCTCTTCAAGCCAAGCTTAAGAGCTTTCTTTAAAGAGCAAATTATCGAAGAAACAACATTCAACTCACCAGCCATGTCCGGCGATGCCAGGACCTGCCCGGCCTGCCAGACGGGCTCTATCTCCAGCGGCAAACTGCACGCCAAGTGTGATGTCTGTCTCAGGGCTCATCACGCTGGCCTGGCCTTGACCCCCCCAGGCCTCGTGCCCGTTTTGTGCCGCTCTGCCCGTGGCTGAAAAGGTCCGCCGGGTCGAGTGCTTCACCCCCACCACCGACGAGGAAATTCCGGTGGCTGGCACGTACCCGCTGGTCAAGGCCTTACAGTTCTTTGTCGTCGGTCAGGAGCTGGCTGGCTCCTCCCGACTTGACGATGTCATTGACAGTGAGGAGTACGACGAGGCTGGCTGCCATAGCCCTTTTTCCCTCCTGTACAACACGGAGGTCGACAAGCCTTGTGAGGAGTACGACGAGGCTGGCTGCCATAGCCCCTTTTGCCTCCTGTACAACACGGAGGTCAACGAGCCTCGCTCAGCAGGTCCTCCTGCCCCAGTGGCTTCTAGCTCCTCCCTGCCAGCAGTTAGAGCACTGCTCCAGGAGCTGCCCGCCATCATCTCTGTGGCTG